>NC_133666.1:258580528-258657740 GCF_037893015.1 Macrotis lagotis
TTGTTTCCAGGCTTTCTCCTATCACAAAGGAACAGTGTGACTTTGAGCAAATCATGATGTCATATTTGAATAGTACTTTAAAATTTGCAAACAATCTTTTCATTCAATAACTCTTCAGCTAAATGATGTAAGCATATTATAGTTAAAAGTGCTGAGGCTTAAAGGTGAAAAAACTGCCCCAAATTCATATAGTTAGGAATTGAAGCCCCTTCCTCAATAATAAAATGAATAATTATAATTGCACCATTCTACATTATAGACTAATTTCGAAGAAAGAGCTTTGAAAGTCAAGGATATATATATATATATATATATATATATATATATATATATATATATATATATATATATGTATATAGTTTGTTTTTATTGCTGCCAATGTCCTAGTGATTAAAAAAAAAGTAAGGATTAGGGAGCTCATGTGTACAATTAGCTTATTAGAGCTAACCACCTGCTTTCCCTTACTGCTTCATACAAACACCATCTGGAGTATATCCTGTATTTTTGCAACATCCTATAATGAATTCTTTGTTTAGCAGAAGAAGAGGTCTGGGCCTATGATTTTACTGATGCATGGTTGCCTTTCAACAAGAAAACTCCCTTGACCAAGCAGCTCAGTAGCAGATCTTCAATTTGTAGATTTAAAAAGTGCCTTAGGGAACTAAAAAGACTATTTAGACACTATCATCCCATCAGGCCTTGAAGGACTCACTCATTCCATCAGTGCAACAATCGGAAACAATTTTGGGGCTGTCTGCAAAGGATAATGCCATCTGTACCCGGATAAAGAGCCATGGAGTTTGAACAAAGTTCAAGGACTATTCCCTTTAATTTAGATAAAAACAAGATATCTTATTGTCTGATCTTTTTATCTCTTAGACTTTTTATCTCTTCCTTAAGGATATGATTTCTCTCTCATCACAATTTGGATCAATGTACAACACGGAAACAAAGTAAAGACTTACAGATTGCTTTCAGTTGGGGGGGTGGGGAGAGGGAAGTAAGATTGGGGGAAAATTGTAACACTCAAATAATATCTTTAATAAAAAAAGAAAAAAGAAAGTTCATTATCCATATGTGCATTTAAAAGAAGCTAAATAGATAATTTTTTCAGAAAAACATTATTTAATATACAGAAACATTTTTCATTGACACCATTAAATTGGGAATATTTCAATAGAATAATATTTATGTATTTGTTTGTTTGTTTTTTATTTATAAAATATTTGCAGTACCTAATTGACAGGTTTTTCATTTACCCATTGTAAATGAGTAACTTAGGAACCTTTTAAGTTAGAAGGAGATAATATCCCAGGAAATTTAAGTGGTTAAGTAGGAATATTTAAAACAATTTTACTTTCTTCCTTTCAGATCTAGTCATGGAAACAGGTTACAGCAGTATAACAATTATGTGGAAGAGAATAAGATGAGGAAAGCAACTTTAAAAGACTTTTAAATATTCCTGTTAAATCACAAAAAGCCTGATATAGGGCATGGTTCAATGAATTATTTTATCAATGCTAGATGTGATGCAGTTGAAAAAAATGAAAAGTAAATTATTTTTCTACCTCATTACCTTGTTGCCAAATATTGTTTGTAGTCCTAAATTTCCAGATCTTTTTACACAATATGTATTCCAATCAAATGAACATTTTGAATTTTATTCTGTATCCCATGTACAAAGCTATACATTTATTTCTAGTTTTCATATTACAGTTAGCCCTTCCAGAGTGTAACTTTCTTCATAGCTGTTTGATACATTATGGATCAGCATAAGAAATTAAAAAGGGAATTTTGAGGGAATTTTGTGGAAGATGCAGACAATGCCCAAATACCAACAGATGAGATAAAAAAGTTTAGAAACTCAGAAATGAATAATATATATGTATATTATTATATAATATCTAGATATTTTATATTTTAATAATGTAAAATCCCCACAAAAGGAGAGAAAAAAATCAGGCTTCCTGTCTGGTACAAAGGAAGGGCCAAAGTAATTTTATATTAATATTCCAGATCATGAAGCTACTATACCCTTAACCATCACAATTTGAAAGGGATAACGATATTATATCTGACTCCATCATTTAAATTCATTCAAATTCTCTTGCATCTTGACTCATTTTATATCTTTTTTAGATGCAACATTTCATCTATTTCTTCCAATTTTGTATAATCTACAACTGTAGTATAATTTTTTAAAACACTTCTAAAGATGCTAAATAGACAAAAACACACTTCTTTTTGTGTCTATTAAGGATATTCCTCTAAGTTGATATTGAGGCATTAACTATTTTGCGGGTCTAGTCAATCATCCATGTGGTCTGAATCCATATAATTCTTTTATACCCTAAACCAATTCACTCCATTTTATCTACAGGAAAGATCAAAAGAATTTCACAAATGTCTTCCTAAAATCCACAAAACAATGCATATAGCATTTTGCTGATAGTGAATAATCAATAAACATTTATGAAGCACTTCTTCTATACTTAGTGCTAAGCACTAAGGATACAAAAAAAAAAAGGTAACAACCTGTACCTTCAAGGAACAAATCATTTAATCATTGAAGACAATATATTAAAGGAAACTGAACAAGAGCATGTAAGAAGAGGGTCACCAGTATGGGGACATTATATACTTGAAATCAAAACCAAGCAGAGCAACTGAGGGAAATGAAGTTTTTTGTTGGATTGTTTGTTTTGTTGTATTTTGGTTTTGTTTGGTTTGATAGAGTCTTTGATTTCTACTTTTTAAGTCACATACTATCTTTGTGATCCCATTGAGGATTTTCTTGGCAAAGATAATGCAATGGTTTGCTATTTCTTTCTCCAGCTCATTTTACAGGTAAGGAACAGAAGCAAATAACATTAAGTGACTTGCCCAGGGTCACATTACTAGTAAGTACCTAAGGTCAGATATGAACACAGGAAGATGAATTTTCTTGATGCAAGGGAAATAAAGAGATGGCTGGAAATTGTGAATCTTCTATAAGGAACAAAACAGGAAGAATTCTTTGCTCTACCACTCAGCCCTCCAATCAGAGTACAGAAGCAACTGAATGTCCTGAGGGGGTATTAAGTACCAAACCTGCAAACCTGATATCATCTCCACAGAGATGAAACTTCTGGTGATGAATTTATCCTGGGTGAAGCCTGATAATCTTAGAGACAAAACCAAGTAGAACATATAATAGGAAATGAAGAGGTGGTAATTCTTATCTGCTGATCAATCAATGATCTAGAAAACTTATGAATGAAGTTTGATGGGTAGGCTGGCATTATCTGCTTTTTGTTTTGTTTTTTGTTTTACTTTTTAATTATTTTTAAATTTTATTTTCCCATCATTACAATAATCTTACTATGCTAGTAAACATAATGTCCTCTACTCCCAAAAACGATAAAGAAGCCTCAAGAGAAATGAAATGAGAAGGGAGAAAAAGTGTACTTCAGTCTGTGTTCAAATTCCATCAAGCTCTATCTCCAGGATGGGTTGCATTCTTTATCATAAGACCATCAGAGAAGTTGCTTCAATATTTTTTCCCATAGTTGCTATTATTAGTTGCATTTCCCTCCATCCCTCCCCTCCTCCATTTATTCCATTCAGTCTTTCCTTTCACCCTGTCCCTACTCAAGTGTATTGTATCTGACAATCCTCTCCTGCAATCTTCCCTCTCTTCTTTCCTATTTTCCTCTAGTGTAGGTTAGATTTCTATACCCTATTGAGTATGTATATTATTTCCTCTTTGAACCATTTCTGATGAGATTGAAGAATCACTCATTCCCCTTACCTTCCCTCCTTCCATTCCATGGCAAAAGCTTTTTCTTGACTCTTTTTTTGTGAAATATCTTAGCCCATTCTACTTTCTCCTTTCCCTTCCTCCCAGTACTTTCCTTTATCACCCATTGACTCCATCTTTATACTATATTATAGCATTATATACAATGCCTCCTCTGCCTTGTCTATTATGCTCCTAACTGTTCTTATAAATGAGAAGGTTCACATGAGTTATCAGTATCTTCTTCCCATCCAGGAATATAGGCAATTAACATTATTAAAGCCCTCATAATTAGTCCTTCCCATCCACCCTCTTTGTACTTCACCTAAGTCCTATACTGGGAGATCAAACTTTCTCTTCAGTTCTGGTCATTTCAACAGGAAAGTGTGAAAGTCTCATTTGATTGGATATCCATCTTTTTTCCCCTGAAAGAAGATGTGCAGGTATACTAAGCAATTGATTTTCAGATGTAATCCAAGCTCTTTTGTCTTCCAGAATATCATATTCCAATCCCTGTGAGCCCTTAATGAAGATAATACCAAATCTTGTATAATCCTAACTGTAGAGTTATGTAGTTGAATTTTTTTTCTTTCTGGTTGCTTGCAGTATTTCCTCTTTGACTTAGGAGTTCTGGAATTTGGCCATAATATTAATGGGAGTTTTTGGAGAGGGGAATCTCTTTCAGAAGATAATTGTTGAATTAACCTCAATTTCTATTTTACCCTCTCCTTCCACAATCTCAGGGAAATTTTGTTGTCTTATTTCTTGAAAAATGAAGTTGAGGCTCTTTTCCTGGTCATGACTTTCAAACAGCCTAATAATTTTTAAATTTTCTATCCTGGATTTGTTTTCCAGGTAAGTTGTTTTTCCCAATGAGATATTTCATATGTTCTTCTAATTTTTCATTCTTTTAATTTTGTCTTATTATTTCTGGTTTTTGCAAAACCATTAGCTTCATTTAGCTCCAGTGTACTTTTGAAAAAGTTATTTTCTTCAGAGAATTTTATCTCCTTTTCCAGATGGTCAATTCTGCTTTTTTAAGGGTTTCTTCACCTCATTGGCCTTTTGGACTGCTTTTTCCCCTTTGACCTAAGCTGATTTCTAACATGTTCTTTTCTTCAGTATTTTGCATATCTCTATCACCAAGCTGCTGACTTGATTTTCATGATTTTCCTGCATGGCTCTAATTTCTCTTCCCAATTTTGCCTCTGCCTCCCTGACTTGCTTTTCTAAGGTTTTATTTTGAGCTCTTCCATAGCCTGAGACCAATTCCTATTTCTCTTGGAGGCTTTGGATATAGAAGCTTTGACTTCATCACCGGCTGATCGCATATTTTGATCTTGTTGGGGACCAAAGTAATTTTCTATGTTTAGATTCTTTTTCTGTTGTTTGCTCCTTTCCTCAGTCTATGACTGATTTATTGCATTCCCAAACATTTTGGGGTTTTTTGGGAACCTCCCCCAAATTTAACTCCTTCAAGGTCTTATGAGAAGCTCTGACAGCTCTCCTAATCTGTGCTCTGGTCTGTGGATGACTACAAGCACTGCCCTCAGCAGGTAGACCTCTGCAGTCTCTCCCCACTCCCTTATGTCTGTGGACTGAGTGCTCTGGAAGTAGCTGATGGGTAGTTCCCTAGGTTCTTGCAGCTACCCTGAGGTCAGCACTGACCAGGGCTATGCCTCAGTCTGGTGCAACAGAGTTCTTTTGCTGAACCACCAAGGCATGATCAGTGTCCCCCAAGTCAAGAAGTCTGGAAACCACTCCAGTTGCTCTGGATCCAAGTGTTCCAGGGCCCCTGGTGCCCCACAAGCTGCTCCTGGAAGGCTAGACATGGTTTATTCTGGCATTGTGTAGCTATGGCCCAGCTATATTATAGCTATATTATAGCTTTTTCCAATCCACAATCCCAGAGGAACATAACTTTCCTGTGGATCTAGCAAATTGTCTTGGAGTGGGAAAGTGTTTCTCTCAGTCTTTCTGTGGGTTCTTCTCCTTTAAAATTTGGTTAGAGTGATAATTTTGTGGCTTTTGGAACTGTTTGGGGAAGTTTGGGGAGTTTCTGTCCTTATACTGCCATCTTGGCTCTACCTCCCATGATCTGTTTTTAGTGAACAGGCAGGTTCACTGTGATGATTGCTTCCTTTTCTGAATCCATCAACTTATGATACATTCTAAGAATTTGTCATGAATTAGGCTTAAACTGCTGACTTGTAGTTCGAAGTTTTGTGTTCATCTCTCTTGAATATTGAGATATTCCCTCTTAATCAGTCCTGTGGCATTTTCTTTATCCTGCATATTCATCCAAGAATCATCAGAAATGGCTCAACAACCAAATTTCAAAATTTCCAGTACTCAAACATAATCTTCCATGTCTCCTTAGGGTATCTCTATATTGGCTATCCTCCATTACTTTCACATATAAGTTTTTCTGGCTTCCTGCAACAACCAGGTCATATTCTACAAGAGTGTTTTCTTGGTGTTCCATGCTACAAATACTCTAAAATAGTTCCCTATCCCATTACTTTCATCTATTCTCTATGTAAGTGGCATGGTCCTAACTATCTACATATTGTCTACCTTAGGAGAGGGAAAGGGCTGCTTTGCTATTGTTATTTGTTTGTTTACATTATCTTTTTTTTGGATACACAGCACTTGTCATGGTGCCTGGACCACTTAGCACCTTAAAAAAGAAGCTAGTAAATTGATTGAGTAATCATTGGTATAGTTAATTCAAGCTCTGTGACTTAAATCCATTCAGAGCATCTCTAAATACTCACTATTCTTTGGTTTCAGAACTGTATTTGTCATTTTTTGTTCTTTCATATACAACCTCTAAACTACATTTCGTAGCATAGCATACCAAACTGGCCTCTGGAAAATTCTTCCTTCTCTCCATATTCATGGCACTACCTACCCTAAAGATCTGACTTAACACAAATTTTATCCTTCAAATAGTTTTTAAAAGTCAGTTTTCTTGTTCTTAACAATTTTCTAGCCTAAAATCATTCTGAAATTTAATGTTCTTAACTTCAATACTTATATGGTAATTACTTATTTGTATTTATCCTCTATCCTTCAATTTTGAAAAATATAAATATTTAAAATTACAACTTACTACAAAATGGACAAGGGGAAGAGTGCAGAGAGCCAGCATAGGGACAGTGGGGTGAGGCCTGAGAACTAGCTTGAGAAATGCAGTGGAAAGTGTTTGCTATGCATGCAGCATCTGGGAGAGCTCCAGCACAGACCTTTACTGTGTGGGGCAGGAGAGTTCCAATGTGGGTGTCTATACATCAATCTGGTCAGCTCCACTGATCTGGAAGGCCAGCACAATGAACCTCTGTGTCTCCAGTGTTTCCAGTTGACTCCCCACCCCCACTCACCCCCTGCCCATTCCTGTGGCAGAAGAAACACAGAAACAACCCCCCCCCACACACACACACCCAGGCTGCAGATTTCCCCCAGGACTGATTAAGGATTAAGGAGATTAACTATATAGCCTGAGGGCTCAGCCTGTGGGAACACAGGCTATTCCAAGGGACTGCCACCTAGACAGTCTCAGGAGCTGGCTTGCCTACCTGAGAGATAAGGTGAGCTGGAGTCCTTGGGAGCTGGACATTCTGCCCCACAGCCCAAGGGTACAAGACACAGCTGTGTTTTACCACCTCTCCCCTAATGTACCCCCTTATCCTGAAACACAAACACTGCACATCGACCCCGCTTGTGTACCCCCCATTACCTCATTACCTCATTTTCTTAGTTCTACCCTGGAAGACCTAACAGTATATATGTAGAAGCTAAGCAGTAATAAAATTGAGCTGGAGGCATAAGGTAGTGGTGGCTTGACTCCTTATTCTCAGCTCTGCTCCAGGAGGGAGGTCGTTGCTGTGGGCCACAACATCAGCCCACCTTGTTCAAGAATAACATTGATCCTGCTGGTCCAAACCTACCCCCCATGCCTAGGGAGTGGGCCACTAATCAAGGTCACAAACACTGCAGAGAAAGCATCTAAGAAGCCCTACTGGCCAACTCACGTGAAGTTCCTAAACCCAGTGAACAAAGCCAGTAGGGATTTCAACATCAAAGGTCTGTAAACCAGATCTTCCCCACCCAACACTCAAGATCCTAGGAAAATGAAGAAAAGCCAGCAAAAAGGAGGGTGCATTGGAAAGTTACTTTGAAACCAAGGACCCAAACTCAGAAAGAACTAGAATTTCAGAGGGAGATTATGAATTGGTCTCCAGCCCAGAAAGACTTCTTAGTAGAGATCAAGAAGGAGTTTAAAACTCAATTGGAAAATTGGAAAAAAATTGGAAAAAGGAAGAAAAACTTAACACTTTTCAAGAAAAAAATTAACACTTTGAAACAAGGGGAAAAAATCCTTGTGGCTCCGGAAAACATTGAGCAGAAAAAAAAAGACTGGACTCCATACTTCAGGATATAATGAAGGAGAATTACCATATCATGGAACTAGAGGACAAAACAGTTATTGAAAGAATACATCAATCCCCTCCTGAAAGGGATCACAAGGTGGGAAGATCCAAGATGGCAGCATGAAGGCAGCATTTCCCAAGAACTCCAACCCCCCCAACCCCCCAAAAACAAAGGATGGCTCTAGCCAAAATTTAGAGGGGCAGAACCCACAGAAAGACTTAGTGATACATTTTCCCAGTCCAAGATAACTTAGAAGTTCCACTGGAAAGGTATGTTTCACCATGACTGGGGATAAGGAAAAAAGCTGCAGCACAGTGCAGCCCAGTCCATTGATCACCAGCAACAGCTTGAAGGGGTGGTGAGAGAATTCTGCTCCACCAGAATGAGTCCATGGCCACAGAACCTGCAGCAAGAATCTGGAGGAAGCAGCCTGCACCCCCAGAGATGGTAAGGGAAGTCTGCAGAGATTTCTCTGGTATAGGACTCTGCTGTTTGCCTACACTCACATATTGCAGTTTGAGATTTCATACTAAATAACCAAGGTTGATCTCACCTTATAGCCCCAGGGCAGAGGGTAGTGCTGTGGTCATCTACATATAAAAACACAGACCAGAGAGCATAAGACTTTGGAGGAATAAAGGTCCCAGTGGGGTGTCCCCTCCCAAAAAAAACTCAAAGCCTTGAAAGCACTGTAAATTGTTCTTGGGCTGAGGAAATGAGTGAACAACAGAAAAAGAAGAATCTGACCATAGAGAATTACTTTAGTTCCATGGAAGATCAAGACACATACTCAGATGATGTGATGATAAAATCAAAACTTCCATATCCAACACCTCCAAGAGAAATAGAAAATGGGCTCAGACTATGGATAAGCTCAAAAAAGACTTTGAAAATCAATTAAGGAAGGTGGAAGAAAAATTGGGAGGAGAAATTAGAGTGATGAAGAAAATCATGAAAACCAAAACAAAAGCTTGGTGAAAGATATACGAAAAATTCTGAAGAAAATAATATGTTAAAAACCAGTTTAGGCCTAATGGAAAAACCAAAACAAAAGGCAAATGAGGAGAAGAATGCCTTAAAAAGCATAATTGAGCAGCTGGAAAAGGAGATTAAAAAAAGCTCTCTAAAGAAAATAACTCCTTCAAACGCAAAATGGAACTAAAGCAAGATGATGACTTTGCAAGAAAGCAGGAAGAAATAAAACTCTGCCAAAAAAGCCTAAAATTAGAAGAAAATGTAAAATATCTCATTGGAAAAACAACTGATCTTGAAAACAGATCCAGAAGAAATCATTTAAAATTTATTAGCCTATTTGAAATCCATGACCAAGAGAAGAGCCTAGATTTCATTTTTCAAGAAATAATACAGCAAAATTGCCCTGAGATCCTAAAATCTGAGGGAAAAATATAAATCCAGAGAATTCACCCATCACCCCCTAAAAGAGATATCAAAAGAAAAACTTCCAGGAACATTATAGCCAAATTCCCAAACTCCCAAATCAATAAGGTGTGCTGAAGTCCTTGGGAGCTGGACATTCTGCCTCACAGCCCAAGGGCACAATACACAGCTGTGTTTTACCACCTCCCCCCTAATGTACCCGCTTATCCTGAAACACAAATGCTGCACATCGACCCCACTTGTGTATCCCCCATTACCTCATTTTCTTTGTTCTACCCTGAAGCTGCCAGAAACATGTTTGTTCAACTACCAAGTCTCCATAGTCAAGATCACGCAGGATCTAGCAGCATCTACATTAAGGGCTCTTAGGGGTTGGAACATGATATTCTGGAAGGCAAAAGATCTTGGTTTACAACCAAGAATCAACTACCCAGCAAAACTGAACATTCTCTTTCAGGGGAAAAGATGGACTTTCAATGAAACAGGAGTCTTTCAAACTTTCCTATTAAGATGACCACAGCTGAACAGAAAGTTTGATCTCCAAGTACAGGACTCTTTTGAACCATAGAGGGAGTAGAAGAGAGGGACTAACTATGAGGAATTTGATGCTGTTGAAACTGTTTGTATTCCTGCACAGGAAGAAGATATTGATAATTCATATGAACTTTCTCATTTATAAAAGAAAGAGCATATATAAACAGGACATAGGAAGGAGTTGAATATAATGGTATGATGTTGTAAAGGGATAGAGTCAATGGGTGATGGGGGAAAGTACTGGGAGGAAGGAAAAGGAGATGAAGAAGAAACTGAGAGATTTCACATAAGAGTCAAGAAAAAGTTTTTCAGTGGAGTGGAGGGCAGGAAGGCAAGGGGGAATGAGTGAGCCTTCATTCTCATTGGAAATGGCTCAGGGTGGAAATGACATACACAGTTAATAGGGTGAGGAAATCTATCTTGTCCTGGAGAAGGGTGGGAGGAAAGGGAAGTGATGAGGGGGAATGGGGGGAAGGAAGGGGGGGGAATAGGTGATAGAAGAGAGGGAAGATTGAAGGAGAGGGTACTCAGACTCAACACACTTTTTACAGGGCCAAGATGAAAGGAGAGAGAGAGAATAGAATAAATGAGAGTGGGGAGAAATAGGGTGGAGGTACAGCTAGTAATAACAACTGAGGAAAAAATATTGAAGCAACTTCTCTGGTGGACTTATGACAAAGAAAGCAATTCACCCTAGAGACAGAGCCATTGATATCTGAAAACAGACTGAAGTACAACTTTTTTTTTCTCTCTCTCTATTCTTGAGTTTTCTCATTTTCTTGGGGAGGGGAGGGGGTTTATGTTTATTCTTATAACATTCAATTTACATCAATGTATATCATGGAAACAATGTAGAGACTGTCAGACAGCCTTTTGTGGAGGGGAGGGGGAAAACTTGTAGATTTCAGAGCCTTACAAAAAACGATGAGTACATGTTACTATTGTATATAATTGGAAAACAAATAAAATGTTAAAATGTTTTTTAAAAAGGAAAAAAAAAATGGATCTCAAAATAAAAACACGGAGGAATATTGTGGCCAAATTACAGAACTATCAGATAAATGAGAAGACCTTGCAAGAAGCCAGAAAGAAACTATTTAAAAACCAAGGAGCCACAGTAAGGATTGCACAGAACCTGACTGCATCAACATTAAGGGCTCAAAGGGCCTGGAATGTGATGTTCCTAAGAACAAGGGAGTTTGGAATACAGACAAAATAGAGTCTTCTCTTCCAGGTTAAAAGATGGACATTTAATGAAATAAGTGACTTTCAACTTTTCCTGATGAAAAGACCAGAGCTAAATAGAAAATTTGGACTTCAAATAGGGGACACAAGAGATACATGAAAAGATTAAAAAGAGAAAAGAAAAATTAAGTGTTATTCAATAAGATGAAACTGGTTGTGTCCTAACCTAGCATAAAGATTCTCATAACTCTTGAGAACTGTAACTCTATTACAGAGAATATACTTAACTAGAAGTAATAGACACTCAAGACTTGTTCATGACTGATAGAATGATTTAAAAGTAATATCTCCTCAAAAGGGGGAGACAGTAAAGAGACAGGAGGATAGGAGAGATTGATTAGGGTAAATTGTATCACAGGAAAAGATAAAAAAGAGTATTACAATAGAAGGTAAGAAGGGGGGAGGTGAGGGCCTGAATCTTACTCTCATCAGATTTGGTTAAAAGAAGTATTAACATTTCATATACATACATACATATATATATATATATGTATGTATGTATATGTGTGTATGTCTATACACACATATATGTAGATATACATATACATGTGTGTGTTTCTGTGTGTGTATGAATACACACACACTCAGCTAAGTTTTGAAACTTAGCTTACCTTTTAAATATTAAGAGGAGAAAGGAGGAGGGGCATAAAAAAGGAACTGACAGAAGGAAGGGAAGAAAGGAGAAAAGGGAAAGGGAAAAGAAAAGGGAGGGTTGTTGGATGTAAAGGGGAAAAATGCTGAAGGAGGTGGTATTCAGAAGGAAAATATTGGGGAATATGGATAAGGTGAAAAGGGTGGGGGGAATACAAATGGAGGAAAAATAGCATGGAGGGAAATAAAGATTTAGTGATTACAAATGGGATTAACTCTGGCATAAAGCCTAAACTAATAGCAGAGTGGATTATAACCCAGAATCCTACAATATGCTGCATACAAGAAACTCATTTGAAGCACAGAGATACATTCAGAGTAAAGGTAAAAGGTAGGAACAGAATATATTTTGCTTCAGCTGAAGTGAAAAAGGCAGGGGTTGGAAATTGTTATCTCAGACAAAGCAGCTGCAAAAATAGATCTCATTAAAAGAGAAAAGGAAGGAAACTATATCCTCCTAAAAAGCTACCATAAATAATGAAGCAATTTTTATACTAAATATGTATGTACCAAGTGATAAAGCGTCCAAATTCTTAGAGGTGAAACTGAATGAGTTATAGGAAGACAGCAAAACTCTACTGGTGGGAGACCTCAACCCCTTTCTCAGAATTAGATAAATCTAACATAAAATAAACAAGAAGAAATATAAAGAGGGAAATGGTCTATTAGAAAACCTAGATATGATAGATCTTTGAAGAAAACTGAATGGGAATAGAAAGGAATATACCCTTTTTTCAGCAGAACATAGCACTTGCACAAAAATTAACCATGTACTTGGGCATAAAAACCTCATGATCAAATGTAGAAAGGCAGAAACATTGAATTCATTCTGCTCAGACCATGATGCAATAAAAATTATGTACAATAATGGGTCATGGAGGGATAGACCTAAAACTAATTGGAAACTAAATAAACCCATTTGAAAGAACGAGTCGATCAAGGAACAAATTATAGACAGAATTAATGATTTCATCCTAGACAATGAAAATAACAAAATAACATACCAAAACTTATGGGATACGGTCAAAGCAGTTATTAGGGCTTATTAACATGCAACTAAAAACAATTAGAAAAAGAACAAATAAAAAGACCCAATTAAATAAGAAATTCGAAAAATAAAGGAGAATTTAATAAAATTGAAAGCAAGAAAACTTGGACAACAAAATAAAACCAAGAGTTTTATGAAAATAAATAATACAATAGATAAACTTTTGGTTAATTTGATTTAAAAAAAAGAGAAGAAAACCAAATAGTGGCACTGTTTGTGATGGCAAAGAATTGTAAATTAAGTGAATGCCCTTCAACTGGGGAATGGCTTAACAAACTGTGGTATATGTATATGATGGAACACTATTATTTTATTAGAAACCAGGAGGGATGGGAATTCAGGGAAGCCTGGAAGGTTCTGCATGAACTGAGATGTGCGAGATGAGCAGAACCAGAAAAACATTGTACAACCTAACAGCTACATGGAGGTGATGATCAAACTTAATGGATTTGCTCATTCGAGCAGTGCAACAATCAGGCAAAATTTTGGGATATCTGTGATGGAGAATACCATTTGTATCCAAGGAAAGAATTGCAGAATTTGAACAAAGACCAAAGACTATTACTTTTTTTAAAAAAAATGATCTTATTATGTAATTTTGCTATCTGTTTTATTTTTTTCCTTAAGGATATGATTTTTCTCCCATTGCATTCAATTTAAATGAATGTATACTATGGAAATAATGTAAAGAGTAATAGACTACCTTCTATGGGGGATCTGAGGAGGGAAGCAAGTTTAGAGGAAAAATTGTAAAACTCAAAATAAATAAAATCTTTCTTTTATTAAAAAACAACACTAAAAAATGTAGGAATAAGTGAATTGTTCCTTAGAATGATAAATAGAATCTAACTGAAACCATCAACAAGTATTATATGTGATGGGGATAAGCTAGAGCCATTCCCAATAAGATTAGTAGTGAAACAAGGATGCCTGTTCTCATCACTACTATTCAATATTGTATTAGAAATGCTAGCTTCAGCAATAAGAACAGAAATAGAAATTAAAGGAATTAAAAATGGGAAGAAAGAAACAAAGCTCTCACTCCTTGCAGATGACATCATGGTATACCCAGATAATTCTAAAAAATCATTTAAAAACTCTAGAAACAATTAGCATCTTTAGCAGTAACAGATATAAAATATGCCCACATAAATCATCAGCGTATCTATATATTACTAGCAAGATACAGCACCAAGAGCTTGAAAGAGAAATTTCAAAATTAACTTCAGACAATATAAAATTCTTGTGAGTCTACCTGCCAAAGCAGACTCAGAAACTTATGAAATCAACTATTAAAACACTTTTTGTACAAATAAAATCAGATTTAAATAACCAGGTAACAATCAACTGATCATGGATAGGTAGAGCTAATATAATAATATAAGTGACAATTCTATCTAAATTAAACTGCTTATTTAGTATCATATCAATCTTAGAAAAAATAGTTTAAAGAGCTAAAAAAATTGTAACTAAATTCATATGGAGAAATGAAAAGTCAAGAATATCCAGGGATTTAATGAACAAAAAGTGCTAAAGGAGGTGGCTTAGCCTTACCATACCTAAAATTATATTATAAAGCATCAGTCATCAAATCTCCCTAGTACTGGTTATGAAATAGAGTGGTAGATCAGTGGAATAGACTAGGTACAAAAGAGACAGCAGGAAATGATTATAGCAATCTGTTGTTTGATAAACCTAAAGAGTTCAACTCTGGGGAACTCACTCTTCAATAAAAACTGTTGCGAAAATTGGAAGATAGTGTGGCAGAAACTTGGATTAGACTAACATCTCATGCCTTATACCAAGATAAGTTTAAAATGGGAGCAGGATTTAGTCAAAAAAAAAAAGACAATATTATAAGCAAAGTAGAACAATGAATAGTTTACCTGTCAGATCTATGGAAAGAGGAGTAATTTATGACCAAAGAAGAGATAGAGAACATGATTAAAAATAAACTGTATAATTTTGATTACATTAAAAGCTCTTACACAAATGAAACCACTGTAATCAGGATCAAAAGAAATGTAATAAACTAAAAAACATTTTTTTACCACTAGTGTTTTGAACGAAGGACTCATTTCTTTCTTTTAGTGAACTCAAGTTTTATTCTTCATAAAATTTATACAACTCCTCATCACTATCAAAACTCCCCTTGATTACTTCATCCTCATGTGTGTTTGATGATTAATCACTATCTTAGGAGATGCTTTGACTATTCTCCTTCCTATGCTCTGGTCTGGGGTTGCCCACAAGCACTCCCTGGGCAAGTCTGGTTCATGGACACATGCTTAGTCCATTCTGTTTCATGAACCTGAAACACCAATTGTTTCCTTCTTTGAAATCAATAACTTCTTTTTCATGAGCAATTCTTCTTGACTCTTGCTGAACCATCTTTGTGGACACAGGAATTTCAATGGCCCTTTGCTCCTCAATCCTTCTCTTCAGTCCTCTCTCTCTAAATCAAGCTATTTGGCTGACTTCTCATGGCCTTCTGCCCTGGCATTTTCAGTAGGGTTTTTTCTTCCCGTAGCCAGTCTTGGATTGTTTTCTCAGTTGGAGGAGGATCTAACTGATGTTCAGTAGCATGATTTCCATTCACTTTTGCAAACTGGATCTTTTTGAAATTGAATTCAGAATTGCATGAAAATATTTTCTGAACTATTTCTGAGCATAATGTAGCAAAATGTAACCTAATATACCAATAACACATGCAAAGCAATGAGTGCAAAGACAAGTGAGAATAAAAGGGAAATGCAAGTAAAGAAATCAACAATCACCTATAAGGCTCTCCCAGTTTTTAGAACCCAAATTTTCTTTTTTTAAAAGGGTGTCTCTTATACATGGGGAAATACAGTATTATTTGTATGAGTCCGAAAAGTCATTCAATGCCTATATTTAGGGAATTCTATAAAACAATGATACACAGAATGTTTTCTAATTGGACATGGTCAACAGAATTTCTTATACTAGTAAAATCATGGATTCAAAATTTTTAAAGCCTAAATAATTGCTTAACTTTTTCTATTCATATTTCTTTTGCTTTTTAATATTTTATTTTATTTATTTTTGAGTTTTAGAATTTTTCCCCTAATTTTTCTTCCCTCCCCCCCAGAAGGTTTCCATGGTATACATTGATCTAAGTTGAATGTGATGAGTGAGAAATCATATCCTTTAGGAAGAAAAATAAAGTATAAGAGATAGCAGTATTACATAGTAAGATAACGGGTCCCTTTTCAAACTCATGATTCTTTCTCTGGATACAGATAGTATTCTCCATCGCAGATACTCCAAAATTATCCCTGATTGTTACACTGGTGGAATGAGCAAATCCATCAATGTTGGTCATTACCCTCATGTTGCTGTAAGGTTGTACAATGTTTTTCTGGTTCTGCTCATTTCTCTCAGCATCAGTTCTTGCAAATCTTTCCAGGCTTTCCTGAATTTACATCCCCCCCCTGGTTTCTAAAAGAAAATAGTGTTCCATGACCTATATATACTACAGTATGTTAAACCATTCTCCAATTGAAGGACATTAACTTGATTTCCAATTCTTTGACACCACAAACAGGGCCACTATGCATATTTTTATACAAGTGATGTCTTTATCCATTTTCATAATCTCTTCAGGGAATAGACTCAGTAGTGGTATTGCTGGATCAAAGGGTGTAAATGTACTTGTTGCCCTTTGGGCAAAATTCCGAATTGCTTTCCAGAAAAGTTAGATGAGTTCACAGCTCCACCAACAATGTATTAGTGTCCCAGATTTCCCACATCCCTTCCAACACTGATCATTGTGCTTTCTGGTTATATTGGCCAGTCTGAGAGGTATGAGGTGGTATCTCAGAGATGATTTAATTTGCATTTCTCTAATAAATAAAGAATTAGATCAATTTTTCATATGGCTATGGATCACTTTAATTTCCTCATCTGTAAATTGCCTTTGCACATCCTTTGAACATTTGTCAATTGGGGAATGGCTTTTTTTCTTGAAACTTTGACTCAGTTCTATGTATATTTTAGAAATGAATCCTTTGTCAGAAATACTAGTTGTAAAAATTTTTTCCCAATTTACTACATTTCTTTTGATCTTGGTTCCAGTGGTTTTATCTGTGCAAAATATTTTTAATTTAATGTAATCAAAATTATCTAGTTTCATTTTAATGATGTTCTCCATCTCTTCCTTGGTCATAAACTGCTCTCTTTTCATAGATCTGACAGGTAAACTACTCCTTGATCTTCATGTCTGCTTACAATAATGTTTTTTTTTTATGTCTAAACCCTGTATTCATTTTGATTTTAAATTGGTATAGACTGTGAGGCACTAGTCTAATCTAAGTTTCCTCCATATTAACTTCCAATTTTCCCAAAAGTTTTTATCAAAGAGAGAGTTTTTATCCCAATAGCTGAACTTTTGGAGTTTATCAAACAGCAGATTACTATAATTATTTTCTGCTATTGCACCTAGTCTATTCCTCTATTCTACCACTATTTATTAACCAATACCAGGCAGTTTTGATGACTGATACTTTATAATATAATTTTAGATCTGGTAAGGCTAAGCCACCTTGTTTTTCATTTTTTTTCATTGAATCCCCAGAAATTCTTGACTTTTTATTTCTCCATATGAATTGACTTACAACTTTTTCTAACACATTAAAGTAATTTTTTGGAATTTTAATTGGTAGGGCACTAAACAGGTAGAATTATCATTTTTATTATATTAGCTTGACCTTGACCTATCCATGAGTAATTGATATTTGCCCAGTTATTTAAATCTGATTTTATTTGTAGGAGATGAGTTTTGTAATTGTTTTCAAAAAGTTTTTGAGTCCACCTTGGTAGATAGACTCCCAGGTATTTTATATTGTCTGAGGTTACTTTGAATGGAATTTCTCTTTCTATATCTTTCTGATATATGCTCTTTCTTGGTAGTCATATTTAGAAATTTTGAGGACTTATGAGGGTTTATTTTATATCCTGTGACTTAGATAAAGTTGCTAATCATTTCCTAGAGATTTTTAGATGATTTTTTGGGATTCTCTAGGTATACCCTCATGTCATCTGTGAAGAGTGAGAGTTTTGTTTCCTCCTTTCCAATTCAAAACCCTTCAATTTCTTTTTCTTCTCTTATTGCTGAGGATAACATTTCTAATACAATATTGAATAGTAGTGGTACTAATGGGCATCCTTGTTTCACCCCTGAGCTTATTGGGAATGCCTCTAACCTTTTCCCATTGCATATAATGCTTGTTGATGGTTTCAGATAGATACTGCTTATTATTTGAAGGAACAAATCTTTTATTCTCAGTGTTTTTAGTAGGAATTGGTGCTGTATTTTGTCAAAAAGCTTTTTTAGTATCTATTGATATAATCATATGTTTTCTGATAGGTTTTTTATTGGTATAATTAATTATACTAGAAGTTTTCCTAATATTGAACCAACCCTGCATCCTTGGACTAAATCCTATTTGGTCATAGTGTATTATTCTAGTGATAACTTGTTGTAATCGATTTGCTAAGATTTTTTTTTAGATTTTGGCACCTATATGCATTAGGCACATAGGTCTATAATTTTTTTTTCTCTGTTTTAACTCTCCCTGGTTTAAGTATCAGCACCATATTGGAGTCATAGAAAGAGTTAGGCAGAGTTCCATCTTCACTATTTTTCCACAGAGTTAATATAGAATTGGAACTAATTGTTCCTTAAATGTTTGATAGAATACATTTGTGAATCCATCTGGCCCTGGAGATTTTTTCTTAGGGAGTTCAATAATGACTTATTGAATTTCTTTTTCTGAGATAGAGTTGTTTAGATTTTTAATTTCCTCTTCACTTAACCTGGGCAACTTATATTTTAGTAAATATTCTTCCATTTCACTTAGATTGTCAGATTTACTGACATAGAGTTGGGTGAAATATTTCTGAATTATTACTTTAATTTTCTCCTCATTGGTAGTGAGTTCACCTTTTTCATTTATGACACTAACAATTTGGTTTTGCTCTTTCTTTTTTTAAATCAAATTGACCACAGGTTTATCAATTTTATTGATATTTTTCATAAAACAAACTCAATGGTTTTCTTGCTTTTGACTTTATTAATTTCTCCTTTAATTTTCAGAATTTCTAAATTTCAATTGGGTATTTATTTGTATGAGGTATTTAATTGGGGGGTTTTAATTTGTTCTTTCTCTAATTTTTAAGGTACATATTTAGTTCCCTGATTATCTCTTTATCTAATGTATTCATGAAAGCATTTAAAGACATAATATATCCCCTGACAGCTGACTTAAGTGAATCCCATAGGTTTTGGTACGTTGTTTCATTATTGTTGTTATCTATAATGAAATAATTAATTCTTTCTATAATTTGTTGTTTGACCACTCAGTTTTTAAAATGAGCTTATTTAGTTTCCAATTAGTTTTGGGTCTGTATCTCCCTGGTCCAGTATTGCATATGATTTTTATTGCATTATGATCTAAGAAAGGTGTATTCAAGATTTCTTCCTTTATGCAGTTGATCATTAGGTTTTTATGCCCTAGTACTTGGTCAATTTTGGTATAAGTGCCATGTATTGCAGGAAAAAAAGTATATTCCTTTCTATCCCCATCCAGTTTCCACCATAGGTCTATCTTATCTAGGTTTTCTAACACTCTATTTACCTCCTTAAGTTTCTTCTTGTTTATTTTATGATTAGATTTATCTAAATCTGAGAGTGGGAGGTTGAATCCTCCCATTAGTAAAGTTTTGCTGTCTATTTCTTCCTGTAGCTCTTTCAACTTTTCCTCTAAGAATCTGGATGCTATATCATTGGGAGCATACATATTTAGTATTGAAATTACTTTATTTTCTATGGTATATTTTCAGAGGATATTTCCTTATCTTTTTTAAGGCTATTTTTGCAGCTGCTTTGTTTGAGATAAGGAAAGCTACCCCTGTTTTGTTCACTTCAGCTGAAACAAAATATATTTTGCTCCAACCTTTTACCTTTACTCTGTATCTATCTCTGTGCTTCATATTAGTTTCTTGTAAACAGCATATAGTAGGATTCTGGTTTTTAATCCACTCTGCTGTTCTTGTATGTTTTAAGGGAGAGTTCATCCCATTCATATTCAAAGTTATAATTATTAATTCTTTATTGCCCCCATGCTAACTTCCCTCTGTTTGTATTTCCCCCCTTTTCCCATCATCCATATTCCCTAGTATTTTGTTTCTGAATACTGCCTCCTTTAGTGTGTTTGCCCTCCTATATCAACCCCCCCTTTTCTTTCCCCTTTCCCATTTCCCCTTCTTACCTCCCTTCCTTCTGTTAGTTCCCCTTTTTCTCCCCCTCCCAGTCCCCTCTCTCCCCTTTTCCCCCCTTTTAATACTTGAAAGGTAAGAGAAGTTACTTAACTGAGTGTTTGTGTAAGTTAACTTTAAGCCAAGTCTGATGAGAGGGAGATTCAGGTGGTTCTCAGCTACTCCTTTTTCCCCCTCTATTGCAATAGGTCTTTCATACCTCTTAATATAATGAGATTTACCCCATTCATTCCCCCTCCATCCTCCTGTTTCCTTATTGTCCCCCTTTTTATGGAGGTATTGTTTTTAAATTATTCTATGAGTCACAAAAAAGTCATGAGTATCTATCACTTCTGGTTAAGTGTATTCTCTCTCATAGAGTTACAGTTCTCAAGGGTTCTGAGAATCTTTCTATCAAGAGGGCATATAGTCAGATTCATCTTATTGAATAGCAGTTTTTTCTTTACTTTTTTTTCCCTTTTCATGTGTCTCTTGTGCTTCCTGTTTGATGTCCAAATTTTCTATTAAGCTCTGGTCTTTTCTTCAGGAAATGTTGGAAGTCTTCCATTCATTAAATGCCCATCTTTTCCCCTGGAAGCAAAGACTCGGCTTTCAGTTTTCCAACACTAAAACCTGTAATATTAAGTCCAGGCTTTTTTTTCTCTTCAAAGTTTTCAGGAAGATCTATAATTCTCAGGTTGTCCCTTCTCAATCAGTTCTCTAGGTCAGTGGTTTTGCTGATGAGGTATTTTATATTTTCTTATAGTTTTTCTGTTTTTTTTATTTTGTTTAACAGACTCTTGCTGTCCCATGAAGTCATTAGTTTCTACAGACTCCATTCTTTTGTTTAAGGGAAGAATTTTCTTCATTTACCTTTTGCAGCTCCTCTTCCAATTGGTCAATTCTAATTTTGAAATAATTTTCCATTTGACCAAGTGAGGGTTTGAGAGAATTATTTTCTTTTTTGCATTAGTCCAATTGTATTTTCCAATGATTTGTTTTATTGTTGCAAGGTGTTAATTGCCTCTCCCAAATTTTCCAATTGATTTTCAATCTACTTCCTGATTTCTTCAAGGAAGTCTTTCTGTGCTGGAGACCAGGTCATATTCTCCTCAGAGGTTCTAGCTCTCTCTGAGTTATGGTCTTTACCAACTAGGAATTTTTCTATGGATCCCCCTTTTCACTGGTATTTCTTCATTTTCCTAATATCTTGTGTAGGGGTACAGCTGGTTCACAGAGATTTGGTGCTGGGATCCTTAGAGGCTTTACTCACTGCATTTAGTAACTCCAAGTGGGCTGGCCAGTAGTCCAGGAGTGTCTGTGAATTTAATTTAAAGCCTTAATCCTTAACCTGGAGGGGGTGGATGAAGCTGTTGAGTATTTTAATCTTTTGTACAATGGTGGGCTTTGCCCAAAGGCAAGGTAATTGCTCTACCTATTCACAGCTGAGGGAGTTCTGCTGCTCTTAGCCTGGGGCAGAGGTGGGCTGTTTTATCTGGGAAGAGGCTTCAGCTGAAATGAAAGTGTGACTGCAGCTCTCCCACACTGGAACTCACTCTCCAGCTCTGCAGGGAAGTTCCACACTGTCAGTGCCACAACCAATGCCTCTGTTCTCTAGTTGACCTGCACCCCTTTGGCCCATCAGGCTTGCCCCACTTCTAGGCTTCCAGGCTCTAGTCCACCCCTTTGATCAGGCTGGTTGAGCTCTCCAACTCTCGCCCACCCCTGATCAGGCTAGTGAACCTCTCAGGCTCTTGCCCTGTCCTGTGCTACCATCAGAGTCCACCCTCTGTGCCCAGCTCAGCCACAATCCCAGAGGACAAACCTTGAGGTAGATCTTCTCCTAGTTTATCTTTCTTGGTTTTGTAGATTGGATTTCTGTTAAGAAGTTTGTTTTATATTATATATGATGGAAGATAAGGAGATTAGCACTGTGCCTGTCTTCTCTCTGCTATCTTGGCTGAAAATTCCCAAAAGACTCATTTCTAAATTATATAGGGAAATGAGTGAAATTTATAAAAAAAAAATTCCCATATTGACAAGTGATCTAAGCATATGAAAAGACAATTTGCAGATGAGGAAATCAAAGTTATCCCACAGTCATATGAAAAATTTCTCTAAGTTGTTACTGATTAGCAAATATAAATTAAAGCATATCTTAGGTATATCTCTGAGGGACCACTTCAGAGGTACCACCTTACACCTTTCAGATTGGTCAACTTGACCAGAAAGAAAAATAATCAATGCTGGAAGGGTTGTGGGAAATGTGGAATACTAATGCATTGTTGGTGGGAGTCTGAACTGAGCCATTATCATATTTGGAAAAACAACCAAAGAAAAGAAAATTTTAAATAGTGGGTAGGGAAAGAACATAAGAAAACAAACATATCAATGTACTATTGATAACTCTTTGAAATTCTCTAATCTAATGGAAGGTAATTTCAAGCTTTGCCCTAAAATTTGCTCAATCATGTTTATATACCTTGACCCACTGCTAGGCCTAGATAAAAAAGAGATGAGGAAAACCTCTCAAAAATACCTGTTATACATCCCAAAGAAAGAGCTGAATATAGACTGAAGAACACTGTTTTTTCTCACTTTATTTTTCTTGAGATTTCTCTTTCTTAGTGGCTGGTGGCATGGGGGGAAGGAAGTTTTGTTTATTTTTACAACATGACTATTGTAGTAATTTATTTCATGGCTTTTTAATTTGCACCAATTAATTTGGTTTCTCAATGAGAGAGCATGAGGTGGGAGGAAGGAAGAAAATTTAAAATTCAAGGTTTTGGAAGTAAATGTTGAAACTTGCTTTTGCATATAGCTGGGGTTAAAAAAAGTAGAAAAAATAAAAATGAAATAAAAAATAAAAACCAATACCCAATTAATAGATGATCAAAAGATATGGATAGTTTTCATTTTGAGGTTATCAATTCTATCAATTCTATCTATGGCCATATTTTAAGAAAATTTCCTAACTCATTATTCATTGGAAAACGGCTATTAGAAAAATTCTGAGGTACTCCCTTATACCAATTGGATTGGGCAGAAAGAGAAAATGACAAGAAAAAAGAAGGAATATAAGGAAAATGAGATATTAATGGACTGTAGGAGGAAATGTGAAATGATTCTGCAATTCTGTAGAATAATTTGAACTATGCCCAAAGGGATATAAAATCATGCCTAACCTTTGATCTAGCAATATCACTTCCAGGTCTATATTCCAGAAAAGATAACAAACAGAAAGGGAAAAAAAGGACTTATTTGTATAAAGATATTTATAGTAGCTCTCTTTTTTTTGGTGGCAAAGAACTGGAAATTGGGGGGATGCACATCAGTTGAGAAATGGATAAACAAATTGTAGTATGTGATTATGATTGAATGCTATTCTGCCATAAGAAATGATGGGCAAGATGCTTTCAGTAAAAGCTTGAAAGATTTATATGGCCATATACAATGGGAAATGCACTATATACAAAGTAACAGAAATATTATAAGATGATCATCTTTTCTTAGCAATACTATGACCCGAGACAACTCTGAAGGACATACGATAAAGAATATTTTCCATTCCCAAAGGCCCAGCTGATGGTGTCTGAATAATGATTGAAACATTATTTTTGCCTTATTTTTCTTAAGGTTTCTTATTTTGGCAAGGGAGAGAGGGACCTATGCTTATTTTCACAACATGTCTAATATAGAAATGTTTTACATGACTACAAATTTTTAACCTATATCAAATAACTTGCTTTCTCAATGAGAGTGCATGAGATGGGAAGAAGGGAGAGAATTTGGTACTCAACATTTTAAAAATGAATGTTTACACTTGTTTTATATGTAATGAGGAAATATAATAAAATTTAATAAAAAATATTCTTAAGAAATGCAAAAGGACAGAGGATAAGATAGAGTGCTGGTGACAGACATTAGAGAGGAAACTACAGTGATTTCCTTGTGTGCCTGATATATTAGAACAATATCTGGGTTGGGTTTCTAAGAAAAATTTTTGAACAGATGTGTACAGGAATAAAACAGAATGAAATGGCATTAAACAATTGCAAGGAGGAAAGTACTCATACTAATGACACCAGAGATCCACCAGATTACCATTTCTCTCCATTTTCTTTCTCCTTACTGTTGTTTTTTTGTTTTCATGTACTCTACTCATCCTCCAGATTCTATTCATGTTCCCAAAGAAAGAGACCTATTATCTTTATTTCCATTTTAAGTCTTGGGGCCTAAAGTAGGACAGAATTGTGGTATTATTTTATTTTTATTACCTTTAGATTATGAGAAAGGTTAGTATCAAGTTGTAAATAATCATTAAAAAGCGGTCACCTGACACAGTGGAAAGCTTGCTGTCCCTGGAGTCAGGAGAACCTGAGTTCAAATCTAGCTTCAAACATTTGACTTACTGGCTGAGTGATCTTGGACAATTCAAGCTCAACCACAGTTGCTTCATCAAAACTAAATAATAACCTAAAAGTACAACAAGACATTCACATCTTAAACTTGCTTAAGTTTGTTTTGATATTCTATGTGGTAAACTTTTAAATGAATTAGTAGAAATGTTAAATGTCAGACAGTTATCCTGGAAAAAAAAACTCAGACTCACTGATTTGGACTTTATAGTCCAAGGACTTTATTAATAATATTATATATATATATATATATATATATATATATATATATATATATGTGTGTGTGTGTGTGTGTGTGTGTGTGTGTGTGTGTGAGAGAGAGAGAGTATGGGTGTGGGTGTATGTATACACATATATATACATATATATTTACATTATATATTTTACATGCAATCTATTATTCACACACACATGTACATACACACACACACACACACACACACACACACACACACACACAAAGAAATTGAGGTCCCTAGATATTAAGTACTATCTAGGGACATTCAAGAAGTCAGTAGTAGAATCTAAGGCCAGTTTCTCTGATTCCAGATATTATTTCTATTCTCTCAACATCATGCTGTTCAAATCTTGGTAATTTAGGATTAGTCAGATTTGATATCTCTTTACATCTTTCAACCCCTTCTTTTGAAATAAAAACTCTGAGGACTCAAGATCATTAATCTGTCACATTATTCATCAGATCTACTGTTGCCCTTCAGTTAGAAGAAAGCATTTCTATTAGTTTGGAAGAGTTATCTGACAGTGTCACTGTGATAAATAATAGTCACTGCTCTGGGAAGCAGCCTTCCTTATTGACATTTGCCCTCCTTTCATATTTTGATACTTGACCAAAAGGTAATGGAATTGTGTCTTTGTAACCGCATGTTATAGTTTCAGTTAATCTATCCTTTTACATTTCTCAGTGGATTGAAAACTCAAATTCTCTGTTCTCTCTGCATTTACTGGAACTAAATTTATATAGTCCTATGATTGAGAGGGACTATTGGAATAAAGTAGAATTTCAGGAGGAGTACACCCACCATAATTATCCTCTTTTTCAGAGTAGGGGAGAGGGGCTTTCAAAGTTGCACATCAGTGTTTGGCCAAGAGACAACTCCTGTTGGGATTAGTGGGTGTTGTTAAGCTAAGTCTCTGAATGCAGCCTTAAAGAGGTGGTCCCAATAAGTAAGATTTGCATTGTTCAAAAGCAATTAGGAAAGACATTTTTAGCCATCATGTAGGTGTTCTTGGAGGGCTGGTAGATTTCCTATGACATAGACATCTCACAGCCATTTAAAGGTCATTAATTTCACAATTCCATGATCAAATAAATATAATCAAGTCCTCTGACAAAGGCTCTTCAGTGGCCAAGAAGATGGGGAGCTAAAATTTTCCATAGGATTTTAAAACTATAAGAGGTTTTATAAATCATCTAAAGAAATATCTCACAAAGGAGGAAATTGAGATTTGGAAATGAAATGACTAACTCAAAATCACTCATAATTATAAATTGGTATTAGAATCAATGTTTTATGAATCTATCCAATGTTCTTTATAATATCATGTAGTTAGACTCTGTGGATACTTTCTTACTTTATTCTGTTTTCTTCGCTGTGAACCTCCAAATATCTCAGGATCTAGTTACTTAACAGTGTCTTCTTGATTCAAATAATAAAAATTAAAGGAATTAGTAGAAAGAGGTTCCTACCTGAGGGGAAAAAGAGAAAAACAGAGGTAAAGAGGTTGCAAATAAAAATTGAAAAACAATAAATTGTCTTCTGCACTACTTTAGTTATTATACCAATTCATTCATTAACTTATTTAAGTACAATCATGAATTGGCAACAAGGACTTCCAGGAAATATAGTTTCAACTAAATAAAAGGCAAGTCTGAAGAATAGGAAACTGGCAAACCTAGAGAGAAGCAATAGACCCAAAAGAGGTGTGCAGCTAATTACAAGTGGAGGACAATTGTGAACAATTGCTTTGCTTATTAATCTACTTATAATGAATTATGGGCTTAGAAAATATTGCTATTTTCTTTAATACTACTATCTTGTCTGTTTATGAGTTCTGGTGAATTTATGCATTTTCAACTTCCTTAACTAGCACCCTCCACCTCTTTATAGCTTGGTGAATTGGTATAGCTTACCATTAAGAACTCCCTATTCTTTAAAAACTTTATTCATTAGCTATCTGTAATTTTATAATAGATTTTGTCTCTAGATAAAGATACAATTACATTTATTACGCTGAGAAAATGTTTGCTATAAAGTAGTGGACCAACTTCCATGGAAAAAGAATGAGCCTACTGAGAAGAATTCTGTCTAGAAATTTTTTAATTAATTAATCTATTTTTTGATCCCTATGATATGTATATTTTTTGAGTTACAAAATTTCCTTCTGCTCTCCCTTCCCCCCTCCCCTCAGTGGTGAACAATCAAGTTAACATTTTATATACATATAAACATGCTTACAGATTAGTCATTTTAAGTAAGAAAAATTAGGATTAGGGGAAAGAGATATATGGGAAAATTGTTATAAAGTATTCCTCTGATTCTAAAGGATTGTTTTATTTTCTTTTGTTTTTCTTCCATTGGATACTTTGTACAAAGTTAGCCTAATACAGCTGTCCTAGATCTCTGAACTGCAAAGACGAGCTGCTTCCATCAAGGTTGATAATCACACAATGTTATCGTTAATTTGCACATTGTTCTCTTGGTTTTGTTCCCTTCCCTCAGTATCAGATCCTGTAATTCATTCCATGCTTCTCTAGAGTCTGACCATTTATGGTTTCTTATAGAACAATAGTATTCCATAGTATTCATATATCATAACTTGTTTAGTTCTTCCCCAATTGATAGGCATCCCCTCAGTTTCCAATTCTTTGCCACTACCAAAAGAGCTGCTATGAATATTTTGGAATAGGTAGGACTGCTCCCATTTATTTATAATTTCTTCTGGATATGGGACTAGAATTTGAAGTGCTGAGTCAAATAAAATGAACATTTTTATGGCTCTTTGGGAGTAGTTCCATATTGCTCTCCAAAATGGCTGGATCTGTTCACAACTTCACCAACAATGCATCAATGTCCCAATCCTCCCATAAAGTTTCCAACATTGATCATTTTCCCTTTTTCTCATCTTGGCCAGTATGATAGGTGTGAGGTCATATCTCATTTGTTTTGATGTGCATTTCTGTAATCAATAATGATTTGGAAATTTTTTCATATGATTATATACAGCTTTAATTTCTTCATTTGAAAACTGTCTATTTGTATGCTTTTTTGAAAAGATTTTTTTTTAAAATGTCATTCATTCAAGGTGATGGTGCTAAATGACTTGCACAAGGTCTCACAGCTAGACAATTATAGGTTGAATTTGAACTCAGATCCTCCTGACTTTAGGGCCAGTGCTCTATCCACTGTGCCACCTAGCTACCCCAATTCATATCTTTTTACCCATTATCAATTGGGGAATGGTTTATAACCCTATAAATTTGATGCAGTTCTCTATATATTGTACCAATAAGTTCTTCATCAGAACTCCTATTAGTGAAGATTGCTTCCCATCTTTCTGTTTTCCTTCTAATTTTGGCAACATTAATTTTATTATTGCAAAAACTTTTTAAATTAATATAGCAAAAATCATTCATTTTGCATGTTATAATGTGCTCTAATTCTTGTTTGGTCATAAATGTATCCCCTCTCCATAGATCTGATGAGATAGATTATTTCTTGGTCTTTTAATTTGTCCACATTTATGTCTAAATCCTATATCCATTTTGACCTTATTTTGATAGAGTGTGAGATGTGTGTCTATTCCCAGTTTTTGGCCATACTTATTTTCCAGTTTTCCCAACATTTTTTGTCAAATACTGAGTTCTTATCGCAGAAGCTGATGGCTTTGTGTTTGTCAGATAATACATTGCTGCAGTCATTTACTGTGACTTCTTTAGGACCCATCCTAATACACTGACCCATTACTCTATTTCTTAAGCAGTACCAAGTAGTTTGGATGACTGCTGCTTTATAATATAGTTTTAGAGTTGGAAGAACTAGGCCACCTTCCTTTACTTTTCCCCCCTCAGTTTCCTTGCTATTCTTTGTTGCTCCAGATGAATTTTGTTACTATTTTTTCTAGCTTGGTAAAGTAAAAGTTATTTGGTAGGTTGATTGGTATGACACTGAATAAGTAAGTTAATTTGGGTAGAATTGTCATTTCTATTATATTAGTTCTACCTAAACATGAGCAAATGACATTTTTCCAGTTATTTAGATCTGGCTTTATTTGGGTAAGAATTGTTTTATAATTTGCTCACACAGTTTCTGTGTTTGTCTTGGGAGATTCTGAAGTGTTTAATGTTGTCTGTGGTTACTTTAAATGGAATTTCTCTTTCTATCTTTTGTTTTTGGGCTTTGTTGTTCATATGTAAAAAATACTGATGATTTATATGGGTTTATTTTGTATCCTGCTACTTTGTTGTAAGTATACCATCATATCATCTGCAAAGAGTGAAAGCTTTGCTTCCTCATTGCCAATACTGATTCTTTCAATTTCTTTTTCTTCTCTTATTGCTAAAGATAGCATTTCTAATACTGTATTGAATAGTAATGGTGATAATGGGCATCCTTGTCATACCCTTGATTTTATTGGAAATGCTCCAAGTTTATTCCCATTGCATATAATATTTGATGATGGTTTTAGATAGATACTATTTATTATTTTAAGGAAAACTCCATTTATTCCTAACCTTCCTATTGTTTATTAATAGGCATGGATGTTGTATTTTATCAAAAGTTTTTTCAGCATCATTTGAGATAATCATCTCATTTCTGTTGGTTTTGCTATTGATATATTCAATTATGTTGAGTTTTTCCTAATATTGAACCATCCTGGCGTTCTTGGTACATAGTGCATTATCCTAGTAATAAATGGCTGTAGTCTCATTGCTAAAATGTTTTTTTAAATTTTGCATTAATATTCATTAGAGAGATCTATAATTTTCTTTGTCTTTTTTGGTTCTTCCTGGTTTAGGTATCAGCACCATGAAAGGAATCTGACAGAATCTGACAGAAATCCTTCTCCTATTTTTAAAAATGGTTTATGTAGAATAAGAATAGCTCCTTAAATTTTTGGTAGAATTCACTTGTAAATCCATCTGTATTCACTTGTAAATCCTCCCTCTTAGGGAATTTTATTGATGAATTCTTCAATTTCCTTTTCTGAAATGGGGTTAAGTAATTTATTTCTTCTTCTGTTAATCTGAGCAGTTTGTATTTTTGAAAAATATTTATCCATGTTACTCAGGTTATTCAATTTATTGGCATACAGTTTGGCAAATTTACTGTCAATTATCTCTTTAATTTTCTCCTCATTGGTGGTTAGTTCATTTTTGATGTTGATAATTTGGGTATCTGCTTTTTTAAAAAAAAGTCAGATTAACCAAAGGTTTGTCTATTTTATTGTTTTTTTCATAAAACCAACTATTAGTTTCATTTATGCGATCAATGGTTTTTTTTGCTTTCAATTTTATAATCTCGCCCTTGATTTTTCAGAATTTCTAATTTGATATTTAATTGAGCATCTTTAATTTGTTCTTTTTCTAGTTTTTTTAGTTGCATACCCAATTTATTGATCTCTTTCTCTATTTTATTCATATAAGCATTTAGAGATATATAGTTTCTCCTCAAAACTGCCTTGGCTGCATTCCATAAACTTTTTGTAAGATGTCTCATTGGTATCCTTTACTTGGATATGATTATTGATTATTACTATTATTTGCTGTATGATCCAACCATTATGTAAGATAAAGTTATTTAATTACCAATTATTTTGTGGTTTATTCCAAGATCCTTTATTACATGTAATTTTTTTTGCATCTTGGTCTGAGAAGTGTGGATTTATTATTTCTGCAGTCGATTATAAGGTTTTTGTGCCCTGGTACATGGTCAGTTTTTATATAGATGCCATGTACTGGTGAGAAAAAGGGTATATTCTTTTCTATCCCCATCAAGTTTTCTCCGGAAGTATATAATATCTAAATTTTCTAAGATTTTATTCACTTTCCTAAATTACTTCTTGTTTATTTTGTGATTAGATTTATCTAGTTGAGCAAGACAGAGAGACAGACAGAGAGAGAGAGAGAGAGAGAGAGAGAGAGAGAGAGAGAGAGAGAGAGATTGAGGTCTCCCAATATTAAAGTTTTTAAGTCTCCTTGTAAGTCACTCACCTTTTCCTCTAGGCATTTGTATGTTATACCACTAGGTGCATTCATGTTTACTAATGATATAGCTTCATTACCAATGGGGCCTTTTAAGAAGATGTAGTTTCCTTCCTTATCCCTTTTATCGAGACTAAGTTTTGCTTTTATTTTATTTGATATTACGATTGCTACTTCTGATTTATTTTTACTTAAGCTGAGTCAGAACATATTTTTTTTTGAGTCTTTGTTCCAACACCAACAACTCTGTCGTGGGTGGATCACATTCTTTATGATAAGTCCATCACAAAAGTTACTTCCATATTTTTCCACCATTGCCATTGCTGATCACAACTCCCTCCTTTCATATTTCTCTGATGCCATGTACTTTATTTTCTCTCTCCTTTCACTCTGACTCTGCTGTAGGGTCGCTGAGTGGTGCAGCAGACAGATCCCTGGTCCTGGGGCCAAGAGGCCCCGAGCCCCCATACCACCCCTTAGGCCTAGAATCCACCTGGTCCTGTGGTCCCGGACAGGCCATCCAATCCCAGGGCCTTGCAAAAAGTAACAAAGAAAAAAATGTGTTATATCTGACCACTCTCCCCCTACGGTCCATCCTCTCCTCCATCACTCACCTACCCCCCTTCCCCCTGTCCCCCCTCTCCTTCTTACTCTAAATGCCTATACCCCATTAAGTATATATGCTGTTTCCTCTCCCAGACACCTCTGATAAGAGTGAAGATTCCCTTGTTCCCCATTGCCTTCCCCTCCTTCCATATCAGTGCAATAGCTCATTATAATAAAGAAAATTCTTATTATATGAAATATCTTGGCCTATTCCCCCTCTCCTTTTTCTTTCTCCCATTACATTTACCTTTTTTTCTGTTGACTCCATTTTTACACCATATTTTATCTTCGAATGTAGCTTTCTCCTGTGCTTCAACTATAAAAGCTCCCTCTACCCGCTCTATTAACTGAGAAGGTTCGTATGAGTATTATCAGTGTCACTTTTCTATACAGGAATACATGCAGTTCATCATCATTAAGTCCCTCATATTTTCCCCTTCTCCTCCAATCTATATGCTTCACCTGAGTCCTGTATCTGAAGATCAAACCTTCTGTTCAGCTCTGGCCATTCCAACAGGAACATTTGAAATTCGCCTGGTTCATTGAAAGTCCATCTTTTTCCCTGGAAGAGGACATTCAGCCTTGCTGGGTAGTTCATTCTCGGCTACATTCCAAGCTCTTTTGCCTTCCAGTATATTGTATTCCAAGCCCTATGAGCTTCCAATGTAGCTGCTGCTAAGTCCTGTGTGATCCTGACTGCAGCTCCACGATATTTGAACTGTGTCCTTCTAGCTGCTTGTAATATTTTCTCTTTGACTTGGGAGTTCTGGAACTTGGCTATGATATTCCTAGGGGTTGGTTTTTTGAGATCTCTTTCTCGGGTGGGGGGATCGGTGGATTCTCTCCATTTCTATTTTGCCCTCTGCTTCTAGGATATCAGAGAAATTTTCCTGTAGTAATTCTTTGAAAATGATGTCAAGGTTCTTTTCCTGATCCTGACTTTCAGGTATTCCAATAATTTTTAAATTATCTTTCCTAAGTCTGTTTTCCATATCACTTGTTTTTTTCAATGAGATATTTAACATTTTCTTCTAATTTTTCATTTTTTGGGTTTTGAAGTATTGATTCCTGATTTCTGGCAAATTCATCAATCTCCCTGAATTCTATTCTTTGTCTGAAGGATTTGTTCTCCTCAGAGAGTTTTCTTATCTCATTTTCTATCTGGCCCATTCTAATTTTTAAAGCATTCTTCTCCTCCATAACTTTTTGAACTGTTTTATCCATTTGGCCTAAGCTGGTTTTTAGCATGCTATTTTTTTTCAGCATTTTTTTTGGATTTCTTTTACTAGGTTGCTGACTTCATTTTCATGTTTTTCCTGCATCTCTCTCATTTCTTTTCCCACTTTTTCTTCTAAATGCCTCATTTGATTTTCAAAGTCTTTTTTAATCTCTGTCATAGCCTGAGCCCAATTTCTGTATTTCTTGGAGTCTTTAGATGTAGGAGCTTGTGCTTCCTCATCTTCAGACTGAGTATTTTGATCCTTCTTGGGCTCATTTGCAAAATATTTCTCAATTGTGTTCCTCTTTTTTCTCTTCTTGCTCATTTTTACCAGCCTGCGCCTGTTTTGGGGGTGCTTCCAGAGCTTTTGGGATACTCCCACAAGGGTCTCAGTGTGTGAGGTTCTGTCCTCCATCCTGGTCTGTTAATGACCATATGCACCCCCCCCCCCCCGCCATGGGGCTGAGGTGGGGGGAGGGGCTAGACTGGGATCACAATCTGAATGTGGTCAGGACTCCAGAGTCCTGTTCCTGGGGCAGAGGACAGAGCTCTGCAGTCTCTCTCTTTTCACTCCCCTCCCTCAGTTCAATGGACTCATGTCCTGGGGGCTCCTGCTTACTGGCTCCACCTACTTCTGTTTCCTGGATCTGGAATACAGTGGCCAAGCAGCTTGCTGTGTGCCCTGAGGGCTGGGCCCAATGTGCACGCTCTGGCAGAGGTCCCTCGCTGGTCCCCCACTTTGTGCCCTGTGATCCCCAGGGCACAGATCAGGAAACTCCCCTGCTGCTTTGAGCCACGGCTCCCAGCACTCTGGGGCTGCCTCTGGGAGGCTGAAGTTCTTTCGCTCTGGCGCGCTGCCCCTCTGGCAGGCCGCCTCTCCAACCCCAGGGAGCAGAGACTTTCTGCTCTTTTCCAGGTTACCTTGAGTAGGAGACCTGCCTCATTGGGTCCCTCTGTGGGTTCTGTCTCTCAAAAATGTAGTTAAAGTCCTTATTTTCAAAGATTTATGAGAGAGCTCCTAGGACAGCCTCCACTCTTGTCCCCATCTTGGCTCTGCCCCCCAGAACATATTTTTATCTAGCCTTTTACCTTTACCTTGTGTGTATCATTCTGCTTCAGATGTGTATCTTGTAAGCAACATATTATAGGTTTCTGGTTTTTAATCCATTCTGTATCCTGCTTTTGGTTTTGGGGACATTTTATCCTATTAACATTTACAGTTAAGATGACTAATTCTGAATTTCCCTCTATGATATCTGTCCCCATTTATATTTTTCTCTTTCCTTTTCTCTTATTTCTCCTCACCAAAATTTTACTACCTTTCCCCTCTGACTTTTAAAACTTTAACTTTCAGTTCATTTTCACTTAGACCTTCACCTTCCCTTTCATCAGTTCCTTCTTCCCTTATCTTTCCCTTCCCCAGTCCCCACTTCTCTGTAGATTAGTGAAGATTTTTAAATCCAAGTGGGAATGTATTTTATTCTCTCTCTGGGCTAAATCTATTGAATAGAATTTGCTCAACATTCACATTCTCCCTTCTTTCCCTCTAAAAGTATAAATCTCTGTGACTTCCCCTAGTGTTATAGATTGCTCTAGTAATATTAATCAGGTATCATCAATCATAGTTTGATTATTTGATTGCTTGATGAGCTCATATTGTTATCAGGATATCATCACAGATCATTTGCCTGATAAGCAGCATTGACTCAAATTGTATCAAATTATAATTATATTCATTTTTTAACCTTACCCCCTTTTCAATTATCTCAAATTCACACAATCCTGCTCATGAGCCGAAGTATCATCCAAAGCCATATATCATTTCTTGAACTATTTGTGCCCCTTCCCTCAAGTCTATTTTCTTTCACACTACCCTGTTTCCTCCTTCCCTACTCAGGATCAGGATACTTAACCCCTTGTTAAGTGAAACAAGACCTATTTCCTCTCACACTTTGCCCCCCCTTCCTTATCCAATGTACTCATTCCCTTGTTAAATCAAGCTGGGTTTAAGTCCAACCCTTATGTAATTAGCTACAAGTATTTTAAAGTCTCTAAGCACTGGAAGGCTCTGGAAGTCTCACCTGAGAACTTTACAAATGATTGAAAGTTAAGCGAGACACTGACTTGGCCCAGTTTGTGATGCCCCATTAGACAAAGCGTTAAGCTTCCTTGGGACAACAGAATTAAAGTGAGTCAAAGGATAATGAGACACTTAAGTTTAAAGTTAACACCCCTACTATTCATCAAGATTTTTTGTCTCAGACATTGTGATGTCATCTTGGACCTCTTCAATGGAGAGACAAGATCCAACTATACCCATATGCTTCCAGTACATTCTCTTCAATTATATTCAATCCTTTAATTATCCAAAGAGAAGTAAAGTTCTAAAGAATTAGAAGTGTTATATCTTCCCTTTTAGGGTTATACACAATTTGATGGTCTTGACCAGCATTTGTTTCATTTTGCTTTTTCCTTCCCCTTTTATTTTTTTTTTTAGGTTTTTGCAAGGCAAATGGGGTTAAGTGGCTTGCCCAAGGCCACACAGCCAGGTAATTATTAAGTGTTTGAGACCAGATTTGAACCCAGGTACTCCTGACTCCAAGACCAGTGCTTTATCCACTGCGCCACCTAGCCACCCCATGCTTCCCCTTTTATTTACCATTTTATGCAACACTTGAGTTGTGTATTAGGTGATTGAATTCTCTGCTCAATCTGGTCTTTGTGTCAGGAAATTGTGAAAGTCCTCTATTTCACTAAGCATCCATTTTTTTTTTCCTTGACAAATACAGGCTGAATTTTTGCAGGGCAGTACATTCTGGGTTGTAATCCCAGGTCTTTTGTTCTTTGATATATGGTATTCCAGCTCTTCTGATCCTTCAAGGTTGAGGCTGACATGTCCTTTCTGTGTCTCATTGAGTTTCCTTTGCATTTGAATTGTTTTCTTTTTGCTGCTTGCAATATTCTCTCCTTTATTTGAGAGTTCTGGAATTTGGCTATAACAGCCCTTGGACTATTTATCCTGAGGTCCCTTTCTGTAAGGGTTCTTCTGTGTATTCTTTCAATGGTTATATTTTTTTCTTGTTCTAGAAGATTTGGACAGTTTTTCCTTATAATTTTCTGCATGGTGTTTTCCAGGTTATTTTTTTTTGATCCAGGCTTTCTGGTAATTCAAGAAAATTATAAAGCAATTTTTCCAATGAATATTGATGCAAAAAATTTAGATAAAATACTAACTGAAACGTGCACATTTGAAACGTGCACCCGAGCACCTGCTTCTGCCTTGAGAATGAGCCTAGCCGCGGGCTTACCTCTCTCCGAGGTCTTCGGGTGCACTCCGGCTTCCGCCCTGGGGGATGGGAAGGAAGTTCACAGCCACACACGAGCCTGGTTTACAACAGCAGCATCTTTATTCATGAACAGCAGAAAATGGCCCCCCGAACTTTTGCACAGCGCTCTTTTATCCAGTAACCCTTTCTTCCCCGGGGTACATGCTCCTCCCAAGTTCCAACCCATGGGCGGAGCCACATCCTGTTAGCGAAGCCGTCCCAGTACCCTATAAGATACCTTACAAGGCAGGTTCAGACTTCCAGGGGTCTCGCGGCCCAGATCATATGACCTTCATGGGTGGCCCCGGTCCAGAGCTTCCCCTTACACTAACAAGGAAATTATAGCAAGTTATAGCTAGGATAATACACTATGATCAGGTTGAATTTATAACAGCAATTTAGAATTGGTTCAATATTGGGAAAACTATCAGCATAATTGACCATATCAATAACAACACTAACATAAATTATATGATTTTCAGTAGATGCTGAAAAAGTTTTGACAAAATACAGCATAAATTCCTATTAAAACACTTGAGAGCATAACAATAAATAGTGTTTACCTTAAAAGAATTAACAGAATCTATCTAAACTCATCAACAAGCATTAAATGTAATGGTGATAAGCTAGAAGCAGTCCCTATAAGATCAGGGGTGCAACAAGAATGCAAATTATCATCTCTATTATTCTATATTATACTAGAAATTTTAGCATTAGCACTAAGAGAAAAGAAATTACAGGAATTAGAATAGGTACTGAAGAAACAAAACTCCACTCTTTGCAGATGCTATAATGGTATAGAGAACCCTAGAAAATCATCTAAAAATCTACTTGAAACAATTAGTAAATTTAGTTCAGTTGCAGAATACAAAATAAACCCACATAAATCATCAACATATCTATGTATTACCAAGAAGACACAGCAGCAAGAGATAGAAAATAGAAATTTCATTTAAAGTAACTGTAGACAACATAAAATACTTGGGTGTTTTCCTGTCTAGGCAAATTCACAAACTATATGAAAACAACTATAAAATACTTTTCATACAAATAAAATCAGATTTAAATAACTGGGCAAAAGTCAATTGTTCTTGGGTAGGTCAAGCTAATATAATAAAAATGATAATTCTACTTATGTTAAATTACTTATTCAGTACCACACTACTCAAACTACCAAAAAGTTATTTTACTGAGCTAGAAAAATTTTAACTGAAGTCATATGGAAGAACAAAAAGTTTACGAAATAGAGTGGTGGATTAATGGAATTAATTAGGTACAAAAGAAATGGTAATAAATGACTATAGCAACCTACTGTTTGATAAATCCAAAGATTCTAGCTTCTGGGATAAGAACTCTTTGACAAAAACTCCTGGGAAAACTGGTAGATTGTAAGATAGAAACCAGGTATAGACCATCATCTCACACCCCATACCAAGACAAGGTAGAAAAGGGTTCAAAATTTAGACGTAAAAAGAGATAGCATAAGCCAATTAGGGGAACAAGGAATAGTTTATCTGTCAGACTAATGGAAAGAGGACCAATTTGAGACTAAAGAGGAGATAGAGAACATTATAAGAGATACTTTTAAAAAAAGTGAATATAATGTTAATTCAGATTCTATAGGGTTTTTTGCTTTTTTTTTTTTTTCTTCATCTGAATATGAATAGCATTATCCATAATAGGTCTCCCAGGGATGTCCTAACTTTCTGAACTGCTGAGTGGAGCTGCATTCATAAATGTTGATCAACTCACAATGTTGTTAATGTGTACAATGTTCTCTTGTTTCTGCTCCCTTCACTCAGTATCAGTTTCTTGCTTCATGCTTCTTTAGAGTCCAACCTTTCCTGGTCTCTTATAGAACAATAGTACTCCACAACAATAATCATATTCCATAACTTACTCAGCCATTCTCCAATTGATGGGTTTCCCCTCAATTCCCAATTCTTTCCCGATACAAAAAGGGCTGCTATGAATATTTTGGAACCTGTGGTACATTTCCCATTTTTTTTAATGATTTCTTCTGGATATAGACCTAGTATTTCTGGTATTTCTGAGACAAAGAGTATGATCAGTTTTATTGCTCTTTGGGCATAGTTCCATATTACTATTCAGAATGGTTTGATCAGTTCACAACTCCACCAACATTGGGACATTAATGTCCCAATCCTCCCACAACCTCTCCAACACTGATCATTTTCCATTTTTGTAATCTTAGCCAATCTGATAGGTATGAAGTGATACTTTGTGGGGTTTTTATTTTCATTTCTTTAATCAGTAAAATTTGGAATATTTTTTCATATGATTAAATAGCTTTAATTTCTTCATTTGAACACTGCCTGTTCAAGACCTTTGACAATTGAGGCTTTGGAGAATCAACTGAGGAATGACATGTAACCTTATGAATTTCATTCAATTCTCTGTATGTTTTAAAAATGAGATATTTATCAGAACCCCTACTTGTGAAAATTGTTTCCCAGCTTTCTGTTTTCTTCTTAATCTTGGTAATATTGGTTTTATTAGTGCAAAAAATTATTAATTTAATGTAGTCAAAATCATCAATTTTGCATTTTATAATGTACTCTTTCTTATTTGGTCATAAATTTCTTCCTTTTCCATAGATCTGGCAGAGTATTTCTTGATCTGTTAATTGGTCTATGGTATCACCCTTTCATTATTCTCTAATTGTAACTGATTACTCTGGGGGGGGGGGATAGGTGGCACAGTGGATAGAGCACTGGCCCTGGATTCAGGAGTGCCTGAGTTCAAATCTGGCCTCAAATACTTAATAATTATCTAGGTGTGTTGCCTTGGGCAAGCCACTTAACGCCATTGCCTTGTAAAAACCTAAACAAAAAAAAAAAAAAACAACTATGGGGTAGCACCTCATACCTATCTGATTGGTCAAAGTAACTAAAAAGGAAAATGATCAATGTTAGAGGGAATGAAAACTGGGACACTAATGCATTGCTGGTGGTGTTGTGAATTGATTCATCCTTTCTGTAAAGCAATTTGGAATTACACTAAATGAGTAATAAAACACTACTACTATAGTTATATTCTCAATGAGAACACAAAAATGGTAAAAATAAAAACGCCACATGTACAAAATGATTTATAGCAGCACTTTTCCTAATAGCAAAGAATTAAAAATTGAGGAGATGCCTATCAATTGGAGAATGACTGAAAAATTTTGCTATATGAATGTAAGGGAACACTATTGCTCTATAATAAATCATGAAGGACAGAACTTCAGAATAGCCTGGAAACATTTGCATGAACTGATGCTGAGCAGAGTGAGCAGAAACAGAATAACATTTTACAAACTAATAGAAACATTGGATGATGATCAAATATGATGAATTTGTTCCTTTCAGAAGAACAATAATCAAAGAGAACTCTAAAAGATTTGTGATGGAAAACGCAAGAGAAACCAAAGCTTACTATTTTCAATTTCCAAAAGTTGTCTTATTTATTAAGATCCATTCTTTCTGTAAAGCAATGTGTATTTAAACCCAAAGAACAACAAAATTTGCATACCCTTTGATCCAGCAATATAATTTTATGTCCCGAAGAGATTACAGCAAAGGTTAAAAAAAAATCCACATATACAAAAATATGTATAGCAGCTCTTTTTGTTGTGGTTAAGATTGGAAATTGAGGAAATCCCTATCAATTGGGGAATGGTTGAACAAATTGTGATATGTGAATGTAATGCATGTTATTGTACTATAAGAAATGCTGAATAAGTGGACTTTAGAAAAACCTGGAAAGACTTATATGAACTGATACTTAGCAAAGTAAACAGAACCAGGAAAACACAGTATACAGGAACAGAAACATTGTGCAATAATCAACTATAATTAATTTACCTTTTCTCAGCAATACAAAGATCCAAGATAATTTCAAAAGACTCATGATGAAAAATGCCATTCACATTCAGAGATGGAACATGGAATTCAAATGGATATTATTAAAAATTATTGAAACATATTATTTTTTATTTTTTTCCCTTTCTCATGTTTTTCCCTTAGGTGCCTATTTTTTTCCCAACCTAATGTGGAAATATGCTAAACATGATTGTACATGTATAACCTATATGAAATTGCTTGTGGTCTTAGGGAGAAACAGGAGAGGTAGGCAAAGTGATGAAACTGAAAATCTTATAAAAATGAATTTTGAAAACTATCTTTACAAGTAACTGAAAAAATTAAAATATTATTTACAAGAAAAAGAAATAAGTTCCTTTGTGCTAAAGAAAATTTCTCTGGATTGGATCTGAGGACTTAGCTTCAAAAGAGGCTCTGTCACTTAACCTCCTTATTTCTAAACTGAAGATGACTTCTCAGGGAAATTTTTGCCTTGAAATCTACAATCCTATCATGACAAATCTAGATACAGGAGACTGTAGGGAGTTGAACAAGGAATTGTTCATTCTTAAATCTTAGTCAGGAAGAGGCAACATTTACACTTATATTTGATGGGTATGTTATGCTGTGAAATGAGTGCCAAGTCTAAAGTCAGGAAGACTTGAATTCATATTGCTGGCTTTGTGACCCTTGGGCACAATGGAAAACATTAAATTTTATTCACTACTTTCAGTCCTAGTTTCCTTATGTGAAAAATGGAAATATAAGCAGCATTTACTTCCCATAGTTGTTGTGAAAATCAAATGAGATAATAATTGTAAAGAACTTAGTACAGAGTCTGAAACAGAGAAAGCATTATATAAATGTTACCTATTATCACTGACATAGTACCTCTATAACATTTCTTGTTATCTTGATGAATCCTATATCCAAAATTAACTGTCTTCTAGACAACTGGGTGCTGAAACTTTTAAAATGTTGCTAGACTAGTCCTTTGGCAAAAGACAATTGACTCATATTCAAAGTTCTGAAGAACTAGCAAGATTTTTGAAATTTAGTGAGTCCAGCTGAGTAAAAAAGAATAATTCTTTTAAGGAAGGAGCACTGTCCTGCTGGTCTTGCCTTTAAGAATCAAGGGTCACTCTCATGCTAGGATGAGGCATAACAAGAGCATAAGTAGAGAAACCTTTGAATTTGGATTTGTTGATTTCTTACCAATTATCAAAGAGGCTTAGAGAAAATGATACAATTGTGCTGACTAGTTTCATTAAAAATTGTTAACTTAAACTGCAGAATGAATGATTTTGACTATATTAAATTCAAAGGTTTTTGCACTAATAAAATCAATGCTGTCAAAATTTGAAGGAAAGCAAAAAGTTGGGAACATAATCTTCACAACTAGAAGTTCTGGTAAAGGTCTCATTTCTAAAATATATAGAAAACTGCATCAAATTTATAAGCTTACAATTCATTCCACAGTTGATAAATAGTCAAAGGATAAGAATAGACAATTTTCAAATGAAGTTATTAAATCTGTATATAATCACATGAAAAAATGCTCCAAATCATTACTGGTTAGAGAAATACAAATTACAAAAACTATGAAGTATCACCTCATACCTATCAGACTTGCCAACATGAGAAAAAGGGAAAATGATCAATATTGGAGTGTTTATGGGAGAACTGGTACATTGATGCATTGTTGGTAAAGTTGTGAACAGATCCAACCACTTTGGAGAATAATATGGAACTATGCACAAAGAGCAATAAAAATGTTCATTTCCTCTAACCAGCAATTCCAATATCCAGAAGAAATCATAAAAATGGGAAAAGTCCCATAGATTCCAAATAGTCATAGTAGCTGTTTTTGTAGTGGCAAAGAATTGGAAACTGAGTGAATGCCCATCAACTGGGGAATGGCTAAACAGGTTACATACTATGGGATATTATTGTTCTATAAGAAACCACAAATGGTCGGACTCCAGAGAAGCATGGAATGAGTGTTAGGATCTGATGCTGAGCAAAGGGAGCAGAACCAAGAGAACAATGTACACATTAACTACAACATTAAGAGATGATCAACCTTGAAGGAAGCAGCTACTCTCAGCAGTTCAGAAAAGTAGGACAACTTTATCAGACTGACTAAGGACAATGGTATCTAGAGGAAGAAAAATAAAACAAAACAATAAAAAAACCCTTCATAATCTGATGAACTCTTTATAAAAATTATCTCTTATGCATCTCTTTCCCTCAATCCTAATTACTCATACCAAAACTGATTAATTTATAAAAATGTTTATCAAAAATATATATGTACAATGCCAACTTGACTGCTAGTCACTGGGGGAAGGGAAAGTGGAAGGAAATTTTGTAACTTAAAAATATACAGGTACATATGGATAAAAAAAGATGCTACTCAGAAAAAAATTATTAATTAATCTTAGCTAATTGTTAATTAAGAAAAAGAAACTTGTTAACAAGTTCCTATTGCAGCAAGGCCTTATACTTTACTTGTTCCAAACTGAATTTTTATCTTGGACTCCATAATGATTACAAAACTTGTGATATTTCCTCAAGTTTCTCACATTATCCCCTTCTCCCTATTCCCTTAACTGAAGACTATAACTCATAATTTACAGAGAAAATGGAGGTTATTAACTGTAAGTTCCCTCTTCTCAATTATTACCTGATAATGACTCCTCTTAATCTCATAACTCAACAATTTTCTTGTGGTGTCATGGATAAAGTGACAAGTCTGGAGTCAGGAAGATCCATGAGTTCATGAGTTCAAATCTGGACTCATACTAACTAGGTATGTGAACCTGGGTAAGTCACTTAACCCTATTTGCCTTAATTTGTCCTTTGTAAAATGATCTGGAGGAGAAAATAGCAAGCCACTCTAGTATCTTTTCCAAGAAAATTCCTCATGGGACAGTAAAAATTTAGTTACAACTGAACAACAACAAAATAAAAATTCCTCCATTTCAGTCTTAAATTACAGATATGGTCCTTTCCTTGTCAAGACCAAACCCCTCAAAATGTACTCTTGATCCCATATTGTACTAGAATTTTATCTTCATTACAACCATTTTCATCCACCTCTCTAATTTTCAGTCATCTATTGATTGGTTCATTCCCTGATGTCTATGGATTTTCTCAAGTCTCCTTTATCGTTATAAAATAACATGGTCCCTCCTGCAACCATCCTATTTTGTACTCTCTTTTCTCACAAATCCCTTGAAAAATTTCATACTTTCACACACACACACACAGACACTTCCTTTCTTCTCTTCTAAACCATTTAAAATGTGACTTCTCAACTACTCATTTAACTGACATTACTTTTTCTGAAGTGGAGACATCTTCTCATTCCTTTGCCTAATTGCTTCTTCTAATTACTAATGCTTCCTGACATTATTCCAGCATTTAATTCTGTATATACTTTCTTCTCTGACTTTTGGTGACACTATTCTCTCCTATTTCTCCTCTTTTCTGTCCAACTTTTCTTTCTCAATTTTTTCTACTAGAACATCATGGTTCTATCCTGGATCATCTTCTCTTTTTTCTTTACATTCTTTCACTTGTTGAGCTTACCATTTCCCAGGGTGTCAATAATCATCTCTTGGATCTTTTCTAGATCTAATTATCTAGTCCTTTTCTCTCTTGGGCTCTAGTCCCACATCTTTTACTGCTTATTGGATATTTTGAATTGGATGCCCCATAGATATCTCAAATTTAACACATTCAAAATGAAACTCATTATTATTTTCCTAAATCCAAACCCTTTTCCAGACTTTACAATTACTAGCCACATCACTTTCGTGGTTGCCAAGGTTTACACTATTGGTGCTTCCTTGATTTCTATCACACTCTCTCTCACCCTAAATACTCAAAATGTTGACAAATTTTATTTCTCTACAACATCTCTATGTGTTACTTCTTGTTTCCAGTCACACATATATGATAGAAGCTTAGACTTCAATTTGATCTCCTCTTCTTATCTCTGCTATAATTTGTCTTTCACAAGTTGCCAAAGTGATTTTTCTAAAACATAAGTCTGACCATGTCACCTCAAAACTCAATAAACTGCTATGTTCCTCATTTCCTCTAGGATAAAAATTAACCCCTATCTTTAGTTTTTTTGCAACCTGGCCTCCTTTCTTCTTTTCTAGCCTTTTTTGGCCCTTACTCCCTGCTACATGTTTTATGGTCAAAGTTATTTGTTCCATCTCTCATCTCCTTACCTTTTCTAACACCCCTCCCCATGCCTGAAATCATTCATTCCTTTTATCTACTTTTTGACTTCCTGATTTCCTTTAAGGCTGGTTCAAATATCATCTCCTACCTGAAACAATTTCTGATGCCCTCAGCTAGCAGTGCCCTTCAATAAAAATTATCTTGTTTTATATTTTGTAAATATCCTAAATATACTAACCAGGGCAGCTAGATGGTGCAGTGAATCATGCACTGGCCTAGGATTCAGGAGGCTGGGAGTTTGAATTCAGCCTCAGACACTTTTGTCGATTACTAGCTGTGTGACCTTGGGTAAGTCACTTAAGCTTGATTGTCTCACATCCAGGGTCATCTCCAGTCATCCTGATTCATATCTGGCCACTGGATCCACATGGCTCTGGAGGAGAAATTGAAATTGGTAACTTAACACAGCACACCCTCTCTCAAATCTAGTTCATATGCTAGTCATGGCATCACCTTTCTGATGTTGTAGTCTTCTTCAAAAATGAAGGACAAATATCTATATACCTATAAATGTACATGTCACTTCCTCCATTAAAATATAAGCTCCTTGGAGGCAAGGGTTGTCTCATTTTCAATTTTTTTTATCCTTAGCATTTAATATTGTATGCTATACATAATAAAGTAGGCACTTAATAAATGCTTGTTGGATGTATGATTGATACTCCCCACCCCAATTAGAGTCCTACTTTGCATAATCACAGTGTGAGGGGGCTTCTATGTTCTTGAAAGATACGCCAACAAAACACAGATTCTTGAAAGCACTACCAAGTTGGAAGGGCTTCAAATACAGATCTAATAATGAACTTTCATATTGGTCAAGGACCAGTCCAAGTTCAGGAATGCTCATAATCAGGTAGGATGCAGGACAATGATATGTTGACCACAGAAATTCTCAAGGACTATTATATTTAATTGGACTGAATATAAGATGAAATTCAAAAACAAACAAATGTAAAATCTTTTACTCAAGTCCAAACAATAAATCTTAAAACTTCAAGGCAGGAGAGGCAAGTTTTCACAGCAGGTGACTAAAAATTCTGTATGAGTCAGCAGCTTGATCCATCAGCCAAAGAATCAAATACAATCTTGGGTTGCATTAAAGAGACATGGTTTCTTTGAATAAAGATGTAATAAAAATGCTTAGTAATTTGTGAAGTATTGTGTTCAAGTCTGGGTTACCCAATTAAAGGTAACTAATAAACTAGAAGATCTAGGTAAAGGCACCTAAAGATTACTGAAGAACCTTGAATCCCATATGACTATTGGAACATTTATTCTAGAAAAGAGAACATTAAGGGGCCAAGTAATATGGAAGCAAGATTACATTTATTCTGATAGGCTCAAGAGAGCAAAGTCAGGAGCAATGGGTGAAAGAGGTGAATTTAAGCTTTGGATCACAAAAATGGCATGGAAATTTGAGTTATACATAAAAGAAATGGGAAGAGTTGTACAGTGGTGGGCCACCCTTATTGGAGGCCTTCAAGGAGATGTTAAATATCTACTTGGCATGAAAGTTAAATTAGGTACTCTTCTTAAGTATAGATAAGTATAGATGATCACAGATCTCTTCCACCTCTAAAATTCTCTGATTCTTGGATATTAAATGTACCTAATGATGCTGAGATTCTGGGTTAATGAGACATAGAAATAATTTGACATGTTTTATTTCCAAAAATGTTTAGCATCTCTCTTTGATGTTGTCTAAACCCCAGAACCTTACTCTGGGAATATCTAATGCTTTTGCTTTTTCTACCCAGAGAATTCGTAAAATGCAGTGAATTTATATGAGCCTATGAACCAATAATAAAACCAACAAAAAACAAAAATAAATCAAATACCCTTTTAAATTTCTTAAGTGTACTCCTCCCTAAATAAGGTAAAGAGATTTTAGTTCTACTAAACTTATGTTTTCCATTTATGTTCTACTTATATTTTCTAGACAAGTCATAGTTATGTTATGGAAGGTCAGCAGGGTCTTTTTCCTGGCTCTTATTCAGCTATAGGATAAGTATACCTTCTCCAAGGAATATGCCTGTGTATAAGAAAATGAAATTCTTATATGAGTAAGTTCACTCGAGCCTGTATGAGGACATGTCCTTCCCCCTGGAACATGTCCTATGTGATTTGACGGCGTTCTTAGAGTCCGAGGAAGTAGCCATTCCTTGAAACATAAACAGTACTGAAAAGAAGTGGCTATTCTCACAGTACTGACCTTAATTATGTTGTGTCTTGCGGCCCCATATGACATCTTCCTAACATCATATCACTTACTGACTTCCTATGTTCATGATAAGAACTCTAGGATTGTTTCCAATTGAATTTGGCAACAAACCTTTGTTCTCCCCTAATAAATATCCTGAGACTCCAATCATTCATCATGAAGATGAAGATGAAGATGAAGAAGAAGGAGAAGAAGCAGAAGAAAGGGAATCTTACCCATGGAGAAGACATTCTGCCTTTGAATCTCCCACTCAGGACTCGTGGCTGTTGAACCAGAATTATCCAGCCAAACCAATTAAGAGTTAGTGCTCCCCCGAATTGGTGATGTTTTCTTTATCTTTCTCTTCTACTTTTGTTATAGTATTAATAATTATTTCTCTTATATCTATATATTATTTGCTATATAGAATATTATTGTAAGCAATCTATTCCTTGCATTATTAACATACTTTCATTTTCAACTGCCTGAGAGCGTCATTTACAGGAACAAATCCGAACCTCATTAAAATCATAATACAGCCTGCTTGGAGATCTTTTCCATCTCAGTCTAAAAATTATGTGATAGGACCTGGGTTTTCCAACTTACACAAAAAGAGATTAGTTTCCCTTAAAACTCTATTGTTGGGGGGTGGCTAGGTGCCACAGTGGATAGAGCACCAGCCCTGGAGTCAGGAGTACCTGAATTCAAATCCGGCTTCAGATCCTTAATAATTACCTAACTGTGTGGCCTTGGGAAAGCCACTTAACCCCATTTGCCTTGCAAAAACTTAAAAAAAACCCTCTATGGTCCTTTGATCTGTTAATATACCTTCTTGATCACCTAAGGTAGGAGTCAGTCAAATCTGGCTCAACTATTTTTTAGCTGAACATGAAAATTAATAGTCTTAAAACCTGGAGTTGGGGGGTCCTTTGAATTTGGAGGATGTCTGAAGACTGCTATAGACACCATACCCAACTCTGATGACCAAAAATCTTTCCAAATGAAACTGGGGGGGGGGGGAGAAAAGGAAGTTCATTTATAGGAATTAAATTCTACCAAGTGGCATTTCTTTCTTGCCTATCCTTGCTATGTTAAAATAAAGCAAAACATATTTTGTTAATTATTCAATTACTCATTAGTGCCTCATTTTAACCTGCTATGAAATCTAAACTAACAAAGTGCCAGTTACTTAACAGCTGGAATACTCAAATCCAGGTATTCTCATATTTAGGATCTCAAAGTTGTATAAAAATATCCATTATTCCTCTGACCTGCTCTTAGAAAAGGAAATGAACAGAAAGTAGTCAGCAACTTGAGGTCTATTAATTCCTCTCTCAGGCCACCTGGGCTAGTCTAAGCAGTTCACCATCTGTTTTACTGCCAATTTCCATTTTATTCTCCTGATGGGATAGGAAAAAGAAATCCCACCCTCACCTGCTTGCTGCATACTGGAAAATGGTCTAGAAAATAAAGGAAGAGAAAACAATTGAAAATAAAAATCAAAAGGAGGAGTCAAATGGTAGGCAAATTATTTTACAAGTTGTTTTATAGACCATGGAGAAAAAAGTGGTTACTCCAACAAGAGGTCATCCACTTTTATAATAAATAGCCTATAACCATGAAGGTAATCACAATCATTAGGAACCAATCAAAGAAGTTATCTATGCCTTTTAAATAAGGGGCAAGGGGATACATGACTATCTTCACATATAATGTCCTCTGAAAAATGTCTATGCCCTAGAAACCAATGAAGTTATTTAGGAGGGAAAACTCATCAAATTAAGGATTCCCCTCTTGCATTACTAAAACAGAAATTATAATTTGTATTCTTGGTGATTGGATATATCTCCATTTACAAAATTTTGAAACTTGAAATGTTTAAATACACTGATCTTTTTAAAAGCCATTTTTTACTTAGAAGATTTAAAATTATTATTCTTGTATATTTTTGAGTCTCTCAACATCTTGGGAGACAGCCCGAGGGATACATGTTTCATGTTAAGAAGTCAAAAGAAGACACACTGGAAGCACTGTGTCATAGCTCATTAATCCAAATGGAATTCTTATCATTTGTGTGACTACCACCTGCCCTCTTAACATGGAAGGCAAATGATAGAATTTTTCTAAAGAAGGAAATCAGGCCCAACTTGTGCAGTTTCCTGTCTAAAGCATCTCCATATTAGAAAGGAGAAGACAATAAAATAAGGACTAAGAACTTGTATACATTGTTCTAATTCCTCATTCAATCTTTTGGTGACCTAGATGTTACTAGGTTGTTACTAGAATAGAGTTCAAGGCTTTACTTTTGTCAGAAACTATAGTCAAGTCCTTACCCATTATAAAGCTAAAAGCTTATCTAAAAGAAAAGCAAAAATTTCAAAGAGGAAATTCCTAAATCTCTGTGCACATAGAATTTCATAGAGAGACCTCTTTAGTCTACAGAAGGGATAGGATTACAAGCCCTTTGAGATAGAAGTTGCCCCCCCCCCAATTCCCAATAGGGGAAGCTACAGTAATACAGTCAACTTTTCAAGCAGAGCATCGAGGTTGCACAGTAGAGCACTAGGCTTGGAATCATGCTGATGAGTTCAAATTCAAACACTGGCTAGCTGGGTGACCCTGGTCAAGTCAATTATGTTTGCTTCAGTTTCTTCAATTTAAAATAAGCTGGAGAAGGAAATGACAAACCAGTGTCTTTGACAAAAAAAAAAAAACCTAAATGGAGCCATGAAGAGTCCTCACTCCTGAAACAAAATAAAAATCTAATCAGCACTTTTCTAAACCCCAGTGATACAAAAAAAGAATCTTTCTCCTGGAGGAAATTAATTCTAATAGAAGAAGTTACATGAAAAAGAGAGCTGAAAATGGTAGAAGAGAGAAGGAAAAGATAAGCATGAAGTAGCATTATGTCAAAGAATGGAGACTTCAAAGGTCAAGGAAGCATAGGAGGGAGGAAAATGAAGCAAGAATATTTCCCCCCCAAAAAGCTTTTTCTATAGTAGAAGAGAGCTGACATGGCATAAATAAAAGATGTGAACTATTGACTTGCTATCTTATATGGTACCCCATTCCCCCCTACATAAAACTATCCTAGTCAGAAAGGACTTTGAGTCAATGTGTATGTGAGCATATATGTATTGGTGCATGCATTAAACATATCCACATACATATAGTGATACAGTGTATACTTATATATCCATAAACTAACATGTCTATACATTTATGTATGTGTATGTGTGTATGTATGCATGTATGTATGTACAGTTTAATATAGTCAGTTCTGCTATAATACTTATTTTGAAAAGACAAATTTGTTCCAACATAGCTTATATAAATAAGAAAGGACAGGGATATAACCTGAATTTTAACCTAAGAAATATTGGTGGTTCCCAGAAAACTTCACCAGTTCACAATAACTTTCTAGGTTTACTTCCACAAAAGAATTTCCAGTCTTTTACTTAATTGATATTTTATTTTTACAATTGCATGTTATGAAAGTTTTTCCATATTCATCCACATGCAAATATACATTTTTCAGTTTCAAAATTTACTTCCTCTCTCTCTTCCCAACTCCGGCCCCTGGGTAGTGAAGAATCAGGTGAATAATGTACATACACATTTGTGTTTAACATGTTTACAGATTAGTCATTTTTGGTATGAGTGATTAGAATTAATGGAATAGAAAGAAAATCATGAGATACAAAAGAAATACCTAAGGGGAATTCTAAATAAGCGAATTTAGTGATAATTCAGATTCTGTAGAGTTTTTTTTGTCTGATTAGTTTTGTTTGGTTCTGTTTTTCTTCCTATAGATGGGAATAGCATTGTCCATAGCTGGCCTTCTAGAGTTGTCCTAGCTCTCTGAACTACTGAGAGGAAGTTCATCAATCAAGATTGATCAACTCACAATGTTGTTGCTCATGTGTACAATATTTCCCTTTGTTCTGCTCCCTTCACTCAGCATCATTTTCTGTAATCTCTTCCATGCTTCTCTGGAGTCCAACTAGTCATGGTTTCTTATAGAACAATAGTATTCCATAGTATTCCTATACCATAACATGTTGAACCATTACACAATTGTTTGGCATACCATTAATTTCCATTTCTTTGACACTACAAAAAGAGGTGCTATGAATATTTTGGAACAATGGGAACTTTTATCATTTTGAATGATTTCTTTGAGAAATAGGCCTGGTTATGGGTATTGCTGGATCAACAAATATGAGCAGCTTTATTCCTCTTTAGGCATAATTCTGTATTGCTCCATAAAGTGGTTGGATCAGTTTTCTACTCCACCAATAATGTATTAAAGTTACAATCTTCCCACCACCTCTCCAACATTGACCGGTTTCCCTTTTTGTCACCTTAGCCAATCTGAGAGGTGCGAGGTGGAACCTCAAAGTTGTTTTAATTTACAATTATCTAATCAGTAATGATTTGGAGCATTTTTTCATATGATTGTATATAGCTTTAATTTCTTCATTTGGAAAGTGTCTATTCATGTCCTTTGACCATTTAGCAATTGAGGAATGACTAGTAACTTTATAAATTTGATGCAATTCTATATATTTAGAAATGAAAATTTATCAGAATACCTGGCTAAGAAAATTGTGTCCAAGCTTTCTGTTTTCCTTCCAATTTTGGCAGCATTGGTTTTTTAGTGGAAAAATTGTTTAATTTAATATAATCAAAGTATTCCATTTTGCAATTTAAGATGTACTCTATTTCTTGCATGGTCATAAATTGCTCCCCCTTTCCATACATCTCACAGATAGATATTTCTAGCACTGTTAATTGGTCTATGTGTTGTACTTTATGTCTCAATCCTGTACTCATTTTGACCATATTTTGGATTAGGGTGTGAGATGTAGAGCTATGCCCAGTTTTTGCTGTACTATTTTCCAGTTTCCCCCACAATTTTGGTTATCTTTTTTCTTTTTTTTTTTTATCAAATTAAACAAAGGTGTATCTAATTTAATGGATTTTTTCATATAGCCAACTCTTAGTTTTATTTATTAGGTTAATGATTTTCTTGCTTTCAATTTTGTCAATCTCTCCCTTGATTTTCAGAATTTCTAATTTGATATTTAATTGGAGATCTTTAATTAGTTCTTTTTATAGTTTTTTTAGTTGTATACTCAAATGATTGATCTTCTATTTTTCTATTTTATTCAAATAAACTTTTAGAGATATGAAATTTCCTCTAAAAACTGCCTTGGCTATATTCCATAAAGTTTAGTATGATGTTTCATTGTTATCAATTTCTTGGATGAAATTAATTGATAATTTCTGTGATTTGTTGTATTGATTTACTCATTCTTTAAAATTTTTATTTCATTTCCAATCAATTTTGGGTTACTCTTTCCATGATCCTTTATTACATGTAATTTTTAATGCATCAAGATCTGAAAAGTATTCAGCTTTTTGCATTTGATTGTAAGGTTTTTATGCCCTGGTACATGGTCACTTTTGATACAGGTGCCATATACTTCACCTTCTTAACTTTCTTCTCATTTAGTTTGTGTTTAGATTTATCTAGTTCCAACAGAGGGAGACTGAGATCCACAATTATTAATGTTTTGCCATCTATGTCTCCTTGTAATTTACTGGGTTTTTTCCTCTAGGAATTTGGATATTATATCACTAAGTACATAAATATTTAATGATGATATAGCTCAATTGCCTTTGGTGCCTCTTTAGAAGATGCAGTTTCCTTCCTTTTCCCATTTAATGAGATCTGTTTTGCTTTTGCTTTATCTGAGATCATGATCATTACCATTGATTTTTTTTTACTTAAGCTGAAGCATAACATATTTTGCTCCAACTTTTGACCTTTCCCCTGTGTGTATCTCTCTACTTCAGATCTGTTTCCTATAAACCATATATTGTAGGATTCTGGCTTTTAATCCAGTCTTTTATCTGCTTCCATTTTATGGGAGAGTTCATTCTGTTAACATTTACAGTTAAGATAACTAATTCTGCATTTTCCTCCATGCTGTCTTTCCCTATTTATATTTTTCTCTTTCCTTTCCTCTTATTCCTCCTCATCAAAGTTTTACTCCCTTTCCTCTTTCAGTTTTTTCAGTCTGATCCCTGCCTTGTCATTGACCAAAATGTTGTCTATGCAGTGCAGGCTTTGCCTTTGCAGAGGTTTGTTATCTCCTTTATGTTCATGTTTTGCCTATTCAGTGATTTGTTCCCAACCCAGTCCTATCTTTTGCCCCAGTGATACCATGGTTCAGATTTAGTTTGGGGTTAGGACCCTCCCTGCTGGCTTGCTACCAAACTACTGGGACCTATGCTGTTATCAAATTGTCAGGATCTGGACTGAACTGGGGCTAAAAGTCTCCTGCTAGCTTTCCTACTCTTCCACCTAGCTGGACTTTACTTCCCCCTTTCCCCAAGAGACAGACCTTCAGAAGATCCTCCATGATGTCTACAGATAAAAACTTCTTTGGATGTTATCTTTTTTTATTTTTTAGTGAAATTTGTAGCTTTAATATCTGCACAGAGGCTTTATTGTATAGGAAAAGCTCCAGGAACATGCTAGCTTCATACTGCCATTTTGTCTCTTCCCCCCCCCCACAAGGCTCTTTCAAGGTAAAGTATCATATTTATTGTATATCTTCTGTTATAGTGGGAACTGTAACTTGAAAAGAGCTAATTCTTTCATTCTCTCTTTGCTATTGTTGAAGTCTTCATCCAGAAAATGATCAATATCAAATATTTTACATCATTACACATGGATATCCTACATCAAATTGCTGCACTCTTGGATTTGGGGACAAGGAAGAGAACAGAGAAGGATAAAATTGGAACTCAAAAAATTTTTTAAAAAGTTAAGAATTTCTTTCACGTGTAATTGGTGGCAAAATAGAATATATTAAAAAGGAAGAAAATCTGTCAGATAGAATAGTAACTTAAGGAGAGGATATCTTGAAATGGGAAAACATTCTTAGTTTCTACAGTCTATTTGTGAAGGTCCATGATGGTTTCAAGATGGATACAAAAGCATTGATTAAGTTTGTAAATAGTTTGAAATATACACTAAAAGTACACAAACTTTAAAATAAAAAAAAATTAATACAGAAACATTGGTAACACCTTGGTCACATTATTAGATAATTGATGAAGTGGGATTGTAGGTTAATGGAGAGGAATGAAGGACCTGCTTTGGTATAATATACAAAGTGCAAAGGAGAGTATACTCATGCATTTGACCAATCATTGAGAATCAATTTTTGTTGAAATATAAGCCTTGGAAATAATTTAGTGACATCTTTAGAAACAAGCAAGAACATGTGTACAAAGTAAGAATATATTTGTAATCTAATTGGGCAATTACTATTAAAATGTCTGTAAAGAATTTTTATTGGGAACCTGCTTGAAGGCACATATGTCCCACAAACTCACAAGTCACATGTGACCCTCAAAGTTCATCAGTGAAAGGGCAGCTAGGTAGTGCAGTGGATAGAGCACTAGCCCTGGAATCAGGAGGACCTGAGTTCAAATTTGATCTCAGACATTTCTTTCCTAGCGATGTGACCTTGGGCAAGTCAACTAACCCACATTTCTTAAATAAGTAAAAATAAAATAAAAATTAAAAAAAGTTCATCAATGAGACTTGCCTTGTGTAACCAGAAATTAAAGGAATGGGTGAACCCATGCACCAACAATGCAACATTATAAACCAGTTTAGTCCTTAGCTAACTGGACTCACTTTTCCCAAAACTAACATTGTGTGATCTCACAGTCTATCAGGATTTTTTTGTTTTTGTTTTACAAAAGATATGCATATAGGATTTAGGAATTTTATCTAAAAATGTTATATATAGACACTTCATAATTGCAACAGACAACTTTGTTGTATGTAACATTAATTGTTATTTTTCATAGGACTATGAGAAGAGATTTCAAGATTTTAGAAAATGCCAACTGCATTTCAGTATATTTGCCATTCCATTCGCAGCTGATATTACCACATTGCCTACCAATTTGCAAAAAAGAATGAATAGCTTCAATCAAGTATGTGATTTAAAGAAAAATTTATTCAAGTAGTTTTATTGGAATTTTATAAGTTGTGTCTGCTTAAAGAAAAATATCTGAAGTTTCATGAACTTGCCCTGTTTATAACAACTCTTTTGGGGAGTATATATATACATATATATATATATATATATGTATATATATATATATATATATACATATAATTTGCAAGCAACTTTTTTCTCATATGAAGAATACAAAAATTAAAAACAGAACAAAGATTTCTAATGACCATCTTGACAATATTCTTCACATCACTACATCTACCAAACCAGTTATAGATTCACTGGTATCAAAAAAGCAGGCTCAGTGTGCATATTAAAATTGGTATGTTCTTATTTTTTGCTTAAAAATAAATATTTTCTTGTTAGACTCATTTTTATCATTATACTTTGTCAGACTTACATTATATTATTAAACTCATTGGTAATATGGGTTACATTGTAGTCATAAATAAATATTTAATTCTACATGCAGCCCTTTTCAAGTTTTTGAGTGATATAGCCCAAAAGAGCTAAAAGGTTGAACTCCCATGCCCTACAGTTTCATAAACCACTAAATTGGAACTACTGCCCTACACTAATTTCTCTCTCTCCTCTTTTTTACCTGCTTCTGTCTGTCTATTTGACTTCTTATCTTTCTCCCTCTTTCTTTCCCTTTCTTCTTCCCTTCTTCCAATTTTCTTATCTCCCCACAGTTTTTTGGACCTGGGACTGTTTGTTTTTGTATCCTCTGACCTAGTTCCTCCAAAATAATAGGCACTAATAAATGATTGTTGCTTGAATGATTAATCAGCAATAAAGGTTTTCTTTTTGGCAATGGTCCCCCAAAGTGTAATCATTATTAAATGTTTTGATTTCTTTCCCACTAACTATCCAAATAAACCCCAAGTTTTCTTCATTTCTTTATAGGCCAGATCAAAGACTATTATTAAAAAAAACCTATTTATCTGTTCAGTCAAACAATTCAAAACAGTCTTTTTTGTATTTATTCTTCATTCACATAGCAAATGGACAATGACACTAACTGAAGGAAAAAAATCCTCAAATATTAGACTTTGTAAGCCAAAAATTCCTTTTATGCCAAGTTTCCCTTTCTTCTCATTTCCAAAACATACTTCTGAAATTGTAATTCTAATTATATGACTAAAATACGAAATACTCTAACTTGGAGTTCGAATTCTATGAAAAGATTGTCATTCAGATCCGTTTCTATAGAAACTGCAAGGAGGGAGCTTTACATTTTATCCCATATTTCAGCTCTTATTTCCAACTCAATGCAATGATGTGTCAGTCATGATACAGCTGGGAAAAGTTTTATAGCAAATCACTAATAGTACAGAACTTGGCTTCACAGACACAAGTCAAAATGCACTTTAATGTAATTGCTTGTATTCCCTCTTCACAGTTGGCACTCTTTTTGAACTCAGAGGAAACTGAACATACATACTTTAAGATAGGTATGAAATCAAGTCCAACATACTCTTCTATCCTTTTATCCTAGCTATTTTTAAGCTAGATAACATTTAAGTCCTAGCTAACATTTAAGTTCAAAGTTAACACCTTAACTAAGCCTCAGGTATTTTTAATGGGTGAAATGAATGCAGCTGATGTGTTTTATTCCCAGGCTCACCAATTATTCACAACTAGAGTTATCAATTCACATCTCTGTGCCTCAACAGTCTTAGCTGTAAAATGAACATGAAATTTTTCAGGAAGCATTAATACTAGAAGGAGGTTAATAGTTCTTATCATGATCGATTGAGTTGAAAAGGACCTTAGAAAGCATGAGAGGGAGAGCAATACTGTGGCTAAACCAAGTGTTTCTTGAGTCCAAATCTAAGCTTTTCTACCTACTAAATGTGTAGTCTTGAGGCCATCATTTAACATTACAGGGTCACAGTTTCTGTATCTGTAAAATGATGAAATTGGGTCAGATGAATTCTGAGGTTCCTTAGAGCTGTAGATTGAGAATCCTCTGTACTCTCTTCTACATCCCACCTCCCTCTTTAAAATATAAGGCAATCCAAGAGAGGTTTAGTGATTTACTTAAAGGTGTCATTGGTGGCAAAATTAGGACTCTTATCAATGTATCTTCATTATTTTGGTTATTTTTTATATATAAGACCAGATTACATGCTAAGAATGAACTTATCTCATTCCCTCTAACATTCATATTAGGAAGTCAACTAGTGTTTTCTCTTCATAGTTCCCTTTGAAATTACCTTTGCTTGTTCAAATATGTAAGTGCTAATATTTTCTCCATTGTTATACATATTTATTCAATTTTTTCCCTCTATTTATTCATATATCTCTCATAATTTTTTTCACTTTTAAACAGACCTAAACTTCCTTTATTATAAGTTCAGACTGGTTGTCTGACATCTTTAATGACTGAATAGGTTCACAAAATAAAATTTGCTTACTAGTTTAAAAAACTCTGAATCATCAGCAAAATGTATTGTATTCCATTTGGTGAATTCTATAACTCTTTGGAGATTTTCTGAGTCTGTTTTCTCTTTGAAGTTAACTTTGCTTACCAGGGATGTGAATTAAGAACTCAATTCCCTCATCTCTATTGGCTTGCTCTAATAATTCATTGACAAGGATTCTTTGGAGAAATTTTAGATGTACTCTGCTGGATGTTTGCCCTTCAGCTGGAACATCTTATGTGTAAAAGGGTTCCCTGGAGACATTTTGTGCACATTTTGTGGGGAATATCATTGGCTGTTTTGTCTGGAGCCCAGGCTGGTTTATTTTTTCATGGTTAAAGAGTAATTTTTACCTAGGACAAGTTATTTTTTCACCTTAGGATGGCAACTAAGCATTACAAAATCCTCATTTCCTCGAGAGAAGAGCCCTGTTTTAGAGGTTCAGAATATAGCAGGCTTGACTTTTCCTTTTTAAATGAGTCCAAGAGTAAGCCTACTTTATGAATGTGGATCCAGAAAGGGAATAGTGAAGGCCCTGAGGAGAAAGAGGGAAATAATTTGTACAAAGACATTGACATAAGAAATATAATGTGCATGAGGACCACTGTGAAAAAATTCATCAGGGACAAAGGGGAAAGGCACATAATTTGTCAACAACAACAAGAAAAAACTTTCAAATGAAAAGAATGGGCTATGTTGTAAAGAGTTTTAAATGCCAGAGTTTTTAATACTTGAATCTAAAGAGAATAGAGAACCACTGGATTTTAGAAGGATGATATGTTCATACACCATTGCTTTAAGAAAGGGATGAGGAGTTTTATTTCTGCCAAGAGTCATTTAGATAGCTTTTACATTATTCACAGGATTTATTTGGTCAAATATTTAATTTGCCCCTAAAAACTATTAAATTTATTGAATTTTGAGGTCTTCCTGTGACTGCCTTGACAAAGCCAGTCCCAAACTGCCTTTGAGTTTTCCATCCCTGCTTTAAGGTGACATATCAGGTTCTGGTATTCTCTGATCCACTACTTCTCCAATAAATCATTAATTCATAAAGTTGTCCTCTCAATACATTGCTCTGATCATCGCACTCCACATTCCTATTGCCTACTGAATCAAGTTTGTGATTCTGACATTCTAGCACTTATTGAATCTGACTGCAATTGATCTTTCCAGATTTATTTCATACAATTTAATTTTAAAAAAAAACTTGGTGTTAGGCAAATTAGACTACCTTCTGTCACAAATTTTCTGAAATATTTTTCCATTTCTCTGTCTCTGAGGACCTAGAAAACCTAGTGATTATCTTCATTTTGAAAAAATCTCCTGAAATCTGTATGCCCCTTCTAGACATAGCCTTTCTCTGTCATTTTTGTTTTATCATAGCTAAAATAGTCCTAGTGGAACCCATACATTTATTCATATTACCATCTCCTATCTATAATATATTTTCTCTAGGTTTTGTGTATATTCCTTTCCATTCAATTATAAATTCCTTTAGAGTGAATTTGTTATGGAATGGCTATCTGTTTTTATTCTTAACTTCAAACACAGAACGTATAGTAGGCATTTTACAAATTCTTGCTTAATTAGATTGAATTGAAGTCTTCAAGGTTTAGTTATTCTTATCATTAACCAAAAATTGGACTCTATGGGTGAAAAGTTATCGATTCCTTTGTAAGGAATAAATGGCATTTTACTAATTCATGAGTGTCTTGACATTAAGATTCATCAACCTGAAAACATCTGGAGTAACAAGACACATTGTTTTTAGATATTAATAGAAATTCAGGTGTTAATATTAAGAGAAGAGCTTGTAATAGTCCAGTATTATAGAGTATAGAGAAGTATAGAGAAATTTTCACCTCAGCTCCACTTTTGACTTTGCAGCATCATGCCTCAATTACAACCTGGACCATATTTTTTCCATAAGCCAGACTCCTTTTCTCAGTAAGGAGTTCCTTCTAGGGGCACCATTTTAGGGAGACTTCCAGACTTGCAATTATTCATTTCTCTCTGTGCTCATTTTCATACTCCTTAATTTTCAAAACCATGCCTCCTCCTGGCTATCTCCCATTTCCCCCCCCCCCCACACACACACTCTTCAGTTCTTTATTTGGTATTATCTTCCACCATCAGAATATAAACTCCTTGAGAGCAGGGGAAGTCTTAAATTTTGCTTTTATTTTTAACTTCAGCAGGGATGAAGTTCCCTGCCTGGAACTGAATAATTGCTTAATAAATGCTTGTTGCTGGAAGAGAAAATGTCTACTGTTTTGATTAAAGAGGTATGTCAAAAGGAACACTGAATTGTGCTTCCTCACACCTTTGAATCTAGCTTTCACAGTCTGTCAGCCACATTTTTAGAAGAATCAGGCTAAGGGAGTTGCTGAGAGTAGTGGCAAATAATATAAGTAAGTCATCATATTTATAAATGTGTCAATCCATATGGCTCCAATTGATATGCTGTTAAAGCACAGATAATTTTATTTGGGATTTTGAGCAAGAAGGAAGAAAAAGTCAGATATAATTGCACATAATGACAAAACTAAAATATTGTTCCACTCACTCTAAGACTCTCCATGAAAAGTTGGCAAGAGACCAATGAATTTCCCTCCATGTGTTGTGAAAACTGAACAAAACTACATTTCATAGTATTAAAAAAAGAGCTTGGATACGTATTTGCTGTTAACAATCTTGGAAAAAGATTAGTGGTCACAAGAGAAGACATAGGCCTAAAGGAGCTGCAGATTGATGGTTGGTATCAAAGTAATGTCTTCCTTTTCCTATAAGTACCTTCTTTTATGAATTATTACATCAGAAAGAGATATTTTTATTTAGATAAAAAAAATTTAATTTTGTACTTTTCATGTTTGTGTGTTTAAACTTTTTAACAATAGTACAAAAACAGTATAGTAAATATGAAAATATTTTTATGTGAAAATATGTGAAAACCAGGATTATGAAATGTGTACTATAAAGCCAATATCATTTTCATTCTCTGATTTGGTTGTATTGCTAATACAACAGATAACATTTTAAAAGAGCTATGTAAACTTTATATAAGATGTAATGAAATTATCTTTAAAAATATCTGCTAAATGGAAATGAATACCTTTAATAGAGATTTGTCTGAGGTCTGTATTTCATCAAATTTGCTGAAACAGTATTCTGATCTTCAAAAGCTTTTGTTCACTCTGTTTTATTCTTTAACTCATGCTGTTACATAAAGGGCAACAGTTTCAAGTTTTCTTCCAATATGTATCATTAGAGATTGATGTCAAACTGCTGGATGCATTTGAACTTCAGATGATCATCTATTGAATGGTATTAAAAGCACTTTCTAAAAATTAATTTCTGACATGTTGAAGAACTGTGAGCAGCTAAAATATATTTAAATTTTTCCAATTATATGTAAAAAAATTAACATTAGTTTTCTTTTTATTGTGAATTCCAAGTTATCTCCCTCCTGTCTTTCCCTACTTCCTAAAAGAGCAAGCACTTTGATACAGGTTACAATTTACAGTCATGCAAACCTATAAAAAATAATGTTAAAAAAAGTACATAATTTTATTATAATTTGTATTAAATTGTTATTCTTAAACATTATTTGTTGCATTAATAATACAAATAAACCAGAGGATGGAATGTTGAAAATCTTCATAAACACATTTCATAATATCCTTTATTTTTTGTAAAACCACAAATACATTCTCCTTTTTGAAATTATATATTAATCACTTTATATTAAATATATAACATAGGAGTCAAGTGAACCCTAATTGTGTAAATTATTTTAGTGGATTCATTTTTCTAATTAAAAGAATAGTGTTGTGTATAGCCAGGAATAAATGTTGGTTCGAGTCATTCTTCAACTCAATGATCTGGCTGCTCATGCTACACTGAAATGCAATTTGAATGTTTCTCTGAATTATAATATTAATCCAAAATTACACAGTCACTTCAGTTCTGTGTTTCAAATCAGAATACTTCTGATGACTATGTTAATGTTATAAATTTTCACTAATAAACTAGAATTTAATGCATTTGGATTCATGGATTTCATAATTATTTTAAAATAGATATATGTATATAAGTATACATTATGTATAGTGTGTATCACCAAATCCATACACATGCTCACATGTAATGTGCTAACATATACACATATGTATATTATATGTATACACATTCTAGTGGTGCCCATGGGCATAAGGTAAATGCCATCAAGGATTTGAAGGGTTAACACATGAATGTGTAATTGAGTGGATATAATACTGAGTTTGAAATTAGGAAGATTCATCTTTATGCTTTCAAATATGACCTCAGACATTTATTAGCTGTGTGACTCTAGGCAAATCACCTATCCCTATTTGCCTCAATTTCCTCATCTGTAAAATAAGCTGAAGAAAGAAATGGAAAACCACTCTAAAATGTTTGCCAAAAAAATTCCAAATGATTAAAAACTCAGACAGGATTGAAATGACTGGACAACAACTTAAAAGAGCAATTAAACATTTTCTTGGTCAAAGAAGACAAAACTAGGAATAGAAATTTCAGGCAGCAGATTTTCACTCAGTATAAAGAAAAGCATCATACAGGTAGAATTGTCAAAAAATAGAATACACTGTTTCAAGCGATGGTAAATTCCCTTTTGTGGAGGACTTTCATTCAAAGTTTGGATGACTATTTGTTAAAGATGTTATGGAGAATCTCCCTTTACAGGTATGAGTTTTCTCATATTCCTTTCAAATATAAGATGCTATTTCTTGGTGAGGACCCATATTAATTGTATGGGTATGCATATATGTATCTATAAATGTGTATTTGTGTGTGTATATGTATGCATGTATAAATATATTTCATTAAAGTGATTCCACCAAATCCAACTTCTGGAAGAAATCATTCTGATGTGATCCTAAAACTCCACTGTGTGCATCATTTTTATTTGAAGCTCCATGGAGCTATCACCCATCTAGCTTTTTATTCAAGTCACTCCAACCCACTTCTTAAAAGGAACAGAGTTATATGCATGGAATTATGATGAATCATAGAATTTGGGAGTTTGAAAAAGCTTCAGTGGGCATCCAGATCAACTGGTACCTGAGAAAGAATCTTCAGAGTACACACAAAGAATGATAACCCAACTTTTACTTAAAAGTTTCTAATTAAAGGCAACCCACTATCCCTCAAGGCAACCTATTCATTTTTGAATATCTCTGATTATTAGGAATGTTTTCCTTACTGCAAGTGTAAAAAAATATGCATCTTTGCTATTTATACTCACAGCTCCTAGTACTGCCCTCCTACTGGATTAAACATAACTTTAATGTTCTGGAATATACAAGTGGTGGGGAGGTATGCTGAGAATATAGGAGGACAAGGGAGAAGAGATATGTAAAGTGGATCTTTTGCTCCCCCCATGCTCCTAGTCTCAAAAAGAACATCAAACTCAGTATCTTATCTTTGTTTTAATCGTCATTCCCTGCTGTTGTTCAGCTTTGACTACAGATGGTTTAAATAGTCTGACTCTAGAGATTTTTCACTATGAGCTTTAAGCAAATATCCTCTAAGGTTCTCAAAGGAAACTCTCAATTATACTCTTATGGCCCACACAGATGCTCTAAACCAGTATCGATTAAAAGGAAGGGGAACAAAGGTGCCCAGGGCTGGTCCTATGTAAATATGTCACATAACAGAAACTTTGTCTTTGTTCATTTCCCTTTTAAGGGCCACCCACTCTCACTCACTTCTCTTCTGACTTCTAATGCATGATCCCCTGCCTCCAGTGCCCTCACATTTTACCTACATTTTTTCACCACCCCTCCGGCACCCAGAATTTGTGACTACCATGCTTCAAAAAAATTGGACTTGGTGATATGGAAAAGCCTGAAGGCAAAAGACAAAAGGTACAGTAGAGGATGAAATGGTTAGATAGAGTCATGGAAACAATGAACATGAACTTGGGCAGACTTTGAGAGATGGTGGAGGACAGAAGAGCCTGGAGAAATGAAGAATTGGGCCATGATGGAATGACTGAGCAATAACAACAATAATAAAAAAAAAAATAGGGATTTAAAGGGGAACCTAACAAACTTGATAAAGTGGAGGGGCATAGCAAAATACACTAATTGACATGTCTTTATCCCCTCAGGGCAATGTTATCAAAATTCTAACCAAAAATTCACCATTCTATTAACTCTGAATTGATTAGACTTATATAGATTCAAATCATTTGTGAATGTGTAATAATAATAGGTAAAATCAATATAGCACTTTAAGTTTTTAAAGCGCTTTAAAACATTCTTATTTTAACTTCACAACAATCCTGTATAAATCCATTTTACAGATGGGGGAACTGAGGCAAATAGAAGTTATGACTTGACTAGAGTCACACTAATAAGTGTCTAAGGTTGGATTTAACTCAAGTCTTCCTAACTCCAGGTTCAGTGTTCTATCCACCTAATAGAGTTTAAGACAATAAGGTTTACCCTTAGGAAATATCTGTGAATTTTGAATCAAATTTGTAGAGATTCTCAATGCAATTTGAACTGAATTGGACTGACTTGAATTATGTGAAGGCTTTTGCTTCAACTAGCAGTAAAAATTTTAAGCTGAGTTGAAAAAGAGGTCAGGTCAATGGGAAAGCTATTTTAGACAATTCAAGTCATATTCCAGTGGAGATATTTCTGTATCATTGCTAGGTTTGTTTGTTTTCTCCCTATATGTTGGCAGATCTGGTGATAAACTGAAAATCTAACTAAAAAAATGTGTGTATACATATACATATACATGTCAAAATGTGTATGTATATATGAATGTGTGCGTGTGTATGAGAGAGAGAGAGAGAGAGAGAGAGAGAGAGAGAGAGAGAGAGAGAGAGAGAGATTTCTCCATCATCTCCAGTAGAACTTAAATCACCTCAAATGAATTAGGGAGATCAACAATCAAAATGGCAAATAGTTTTCTGAGAATAAATGAAATGATGTAGCCCAGGCTACTAAATTCAATAAACTTTCTCTTTGATCTTGTCCTTCATATATTTTTGGTGTTCTTCTGTGTTTTTTGCACATGAACTCTATTTTAGCTAAATCCTTTGCTCAAAAAAATGATCCCATAGTATGTTTAAATACAGAAGAATAGCAGGCAGTTTTGATCTGCACTTTGTGGCTCCATCCTGTGTAGACTGTCAACAGAATACCAACCTCTGACATCCATCCTGAAACTGATGCTCTCATGGAGGTCTCCTTAGTTCTCTACTCAGCAGGCCCTTCTGGTTCATGCTCAGAATGGTATCAGAATAGGATACCAGTCATCTTGTTAACTTAACAGGGAAAGCAACAGCACAAACAACTGAGATTTGAGGAAGGAAAGGCCCAAAGTGGCCACATCAATGCTTCATTTTGATTAAAATCAATTAGTATATTTAAGCCACAGAGAACAATCCACTGTGCCAGTGTTGCTGACATATTTCTGGTTTTGAAGGAATAGAAACTTCAGATGGGTCAGTCAGATGAGCCATTCCATTAACACTGAGAAAGACTCATTATTTACTTTCTCTTATGGAGTATGTGAACACAAACTTCCAGCTTCAAAATATGCATGCTCAGAGGTATGTGAGACAGAGCTTCTCTTGGAAATGATGGTGGGTGACATATTTTCTCTACATCTCTGTATCTGTCAATGTCTCTCCTTCTCTGCCCCCCACACACTCTTTCTCTCGCTCTCACATACACACACACATACACACACACACACACACACACACACTCCTGTGTGTACACATATATATGTGTTTATATTATATATATATATATATTTATATGCATATTAGAATCTATTTACTTGATAGATAATATTATGTATGAAAGTTAAGTAAATAGGGTGACAATGGTCTGAGCTTGGGTTTAGTTCATCAGTTAGGCTAGCAGTAACCAATAAATTGAATCAATAGCCTTTTTTAAAAACAAAGACCCTAAGTAGGGCTATCAATATCTTTTAAACCTAGGTTTGCCTTCCTCCTGATTGGTCTAATGGTATATTATTTGAACTTCCCCTGGTAAAGCTAAGACAATCATAATTGGTAGAAGTTTTAAAGAGGAGTTGAGTTAAGAGTCATTTCAGCTCTTCACCATTACTTTCTGTTGAATGATGGGATTAATTCTTAGGTGGCAGGATTAATCTGCAAATGTAGGTATAAGTCTGCAATGGCTTTAATTTAATCAACCCAAATGGGTGAGATTTTAAAAGTGGACAATACCAGGATGAAGATGCAAATTGAAATAATAGAATTGAAACTAAAAGGAAGCATATGTGTATGTGTCTATCCATCTATTTATCATATATCTTCATGCATCTGGAAATCTAGATGGAGAAGTGCAGAGTGCTGGACTTGGAATCAGGAAGACTTATCTTCCTGAATTCAAATCTAGCATCTGACACTTACGAGCTGTGTAATCCTAGACAATTCATTTAACCTTGTTTATCACATTTTCCTCATCTGTAAAATGAGCTAGAGAAGGAAATAGCAAACTAGTTCTTTGCCAAGAAAGTGTCAGACAGGATCAAGAAGACTAGAACATGACTGAATGAAAACATTGTCAAAAAATATGTAAATGTATAAATATATACATACATATGTATGTGTGTATGTATATGTATGTATATATATATATATATATATATATATATATATATATATATATAAAATACTTCTGCTGTCAGAACATGGGTAACATACTTCTTCATCAGTCCTCTGGAGTACTGAATGGTCATTTTATTCATCAGAGTTCTTAGCTTCTCAGCCTTTCAGGAGCAGTCTAGACCAGGTTTCTCAGTGACAGGTCTTGACTGGTCAAAGGGGTAGGGAATTGACTGGCAGAGAAGGAAAGGAAAGAAAAAGCACTGAAACTGCTTCTGTTTCACTAAGTTTCTATAGCTCCCCATTCTCCCATTTCCATTTTCATCTTCCAAAGCAATTCCTGATTCACTGGTTTGGCAGTCATGCTATAGTCCTTGATTTTACCTGAAACTTATTTTTTTGATATTTTGGGAAGATATTTTTGTTTTTGCTTCTTTTTTATACAGTGGACCTCTGATTCCATTTATCATATAGGTCTATAACAATCCCAAAGAGGAAGATTTCCCCCTGGATATATATCTAGCCCTTGATCAACAATTTGGAGTCCTAAAATGTTACCTGGGATTATAGAGAGTTTAGATGACTTGAACTGGATCATTTAGCCAATATGTCAAAATCAATTATTTACTTCATGACCAATTCTGACAGCTCTCAGGTATTTGCTTTTTTATAGGTGAAGTCTTCCTTTTAACATTTCTTCTTTTTGTTGCACTTATTAGTATTTTTTTCCAATTACATGTAAAGATAGTTTTTAATATTCTTTTTTTAAAGATTTTTAATTCCAAATTTTTATCCCCCCTCCCCAAGAAACAAGTAATCTGATATGCAAAATCATGTTAAACATGTTTCTATATTAAACTCTCAGGTATTTATATGAAAAGAACTATTATTAGCACTTATCTGTTTCTTTTCTTTGACTATAGGGTCTGCTCTAAATGAAAAGGAAGGAGGACATGAATTAAGAGAAATTTTGCTTAATACTGACTCCATTTAGCCAGGGTACTCACAGAACTTGTGCTCCAGTTGCAAAAACAGCTCAGTTATCATATAACTAGAAAAAGAGAATTAATTAAAATAATGGTTTCATCTCATATGAGTTCACCCCAGACTTGTGGTCTTGTAATGGTTTGACATCTCTATCTTCACTACCTAGACACTGTCTCCCCTAAGAATCCCATGATCTATCCCCTGTAACCAAGTGGCCCAAGGCCACTATCCCCCACATCCCCAAAAAGCAACTCCCATATGAAAGGGGCCTGTCATCAGTACCAACAAGAATCAAAGTGGTCATTCATGACACAATTATGAAAATGACAAAGTCCTTCCTTTCAATGAATTTGTATCCGAATGGAAATATACTATGTACCAACTTACCCTTATGGGGAAGATAACCAGCCTACCTGAAAAAGCAAGGCTCTCTGAGCTAGGTGGGTTAAACCATTTCAACAAGCTCAACTACTTCTCTTGGAGTTCAAGAATATCAATGGGAATAGAAGAATATCAATGAGAATATCATTATCATCCAACCAATCACCCCAGACCACAGTCTCTGTTTTAAACCAGTGCCCATATCCATCACTGGGAAGAGAAAACATTTTGGAGAAAGGACTGACTTTTCTTTCCACATTCAGTCTTAATTACTGACCCCACAACCAGAAGATAAACCTCATAGCCTTAGGGACTAATAGAACTCCTCAGGCTAATGGTCCCATTTTTAGTCTATTCTTTGTAGTCATCATCCTAGGAACCAACCTCTGTGGACCTGTTGCCTGGCAACTACTTCTGTGGGTCCTGCTGCCATAGCAACTTAAGACCTAGAAAGGAAAGTTATTTCTACCAAACTCTTTGGTTCTGTCAAGTAGTTTAGTATCAGAAACTGATAGGATTTTATCACTGGAAATGAAATTAAGGAAGTTTGCATTACCATCTATTTTGTCACTCTATCCTAACGACCCTGAAATATTTCCACCTGACTTATACCCCCAAATTTCCTTTATGAGCTATCTCTTCCATTAGAATGGGAAGTCATGACTTTGCTAGGTGCTTTATGAATGATTAACACTTGATAGAATCTTCTCATTTGTCCAGTCATTGAAAGAATAGGGCCCTGATGTCTCCCTTCACCTAGCTCTCCTTAGAACCTTGTGACCCCTAGTCAAAGATCTTTCCCTTTCTCCACACTTGGCTAAACTTGTCTTATTTGCCCTGATTGGGTTTATTTTATATTGTTTCTGACTCTGCCAAGAAAAGGAAGTGAGAAGGCAGGTAACCCCTAAACAAACTGGAACACAAAGTAATATAATGTTCTCTTTGGTGTCCCACATTGAAAATTCAAATGAAATGTTTAATAGAAATTTGATACCCAATATTCCCTGTGCAGGTTAGTTAGTTTATAGAGAATTTTTAGGATTAGAGAAAACTCTTAAGTGTTATATATTTTATATAAAATGGATACTCTATGAATCATCACTTATGTGAAAGAATGTATTAAGTTCTAACCTATCTCTATTATCAATATTACTTATATAATCAATCATCATGTGTTTATTAAGTATCTATTATATGACAGGCATTATGCTGGATGAAATTATACAAAGGTGAAACAGTTCTTACCCTCAAGGAGCCCACAGTCTACTGGGAAGAAGGAAGAAGATAGTATATTCACAGGGAATTAAATACAGAATAGATACAGAATAAATACAAAATTATTTAAGAGGAGAGCAATCACAAAAGTCTTGTTGAAGAAGGGGACTTGAATGGAGCCTTGAAGGAGGCTGAGGTGTTACACAAAAGAGATGAAAAAGGAAAGCAAACATTTCAGGCATGAGGGCCAGCTTGTACTGTGCACAAATAACAATAGTGGCATGAGTTGGAAATACATTTTAAAAGGTCTTAAATACTATAATGAGAAGTTTGTATTTTATCCTATAGTTTATAAAGAGGACCTTATTGAGCAAAGAGTGATATAGAGGCAATAATTTGATAACTGAGGGTACTATGGGCTGGCGGGGGGTGGGGAGAGGAGAGAAACGTCCAGGTCAGGTACTTGAGTCACTGTGCCAACTAGCTGCCCTATAACTATATTATGAGGTATATTTATATGTCCAATATTAAGGAAACTAGATGACTCAACAGAGCACTGGCTCTGGAATCAGGAAGATATGAGTTCAAATCCAGTCTCACTTACTAAATATGTGACTCTGGGCAATTCATTTAACCTCTAATTTGCCTTAATCCTCTAGACAAGGAAAAGGCAAGCCAGTAACTGAGCCAGGAAAACACCATGGACTGTATGATCTGCAGGGTTGCAAAGAATTGGACATGACTGAATAATAGCCACATTATAATGTAGCATTTTAAGATATATCTTAGTTAAAATAACTAGTCAGTCTATGGATAATAAAAACTAAGGTAAAAGTCTGGTCTCTGATACATCTGGGATCCTGAGCAAGTCACTTAATCTAATTGCTCTAGGCAAATGGTGTAAGACTCAAATAGAAATAGGGATGATGAAATCAGACATAAAATCCCTATGGGCCACATATTAACTTTAAAAAATACCTTACATATTACTTTTTTGTTTTTATTAATACATCAGAACATTAAAATTAGATTTAAAAACTTCATTTTAATCTCATTGGGATGAACTAAGAACTGTTGTGGGCTGCATGCAACACATAGGTTACATTTCTGACATCTTCTCTAGGCAACTCTCCATTTATTGTAATGATGGTGCTAATCTGCACTAGTAGAAGGAATTTCCTATAATCACTGAAATCACAACTGTAGATCCTACCCCTCCAATGTTAAAGGTATATACATAATATTTAAAATTTGTCATATGGAAGTTCTAACATCTGAATTGATTATCAGATTTTAGAAGACTAATTCTAGATGTTCCTTTATTATATAAAGCAGGGGATGACTCTTGGCTTATTAAAAGTATTCATTTAAGTAATCCTTTAAGTAGACATCTTCCCCTGTGCATTTAAAGTATGAAAAAAACTGATAGAAATTTATTTTATAAGTTTTAAATAATTGGATCAGGTATATAAGAAAAAAAGTCATATGAGCATTTCTATAAAGCTCCATGAAGCAAAGAATATTTGTAGATACCCTATCTTTTTTGCTTCTGAGATGGGTACTTGTCAGGGGCATTTGAATTTTCCTTTCCTTAAATTTTCACATTTGTAGAAAATGGTATGGTAAGAGATGAAGAGAAGAGAGAGAGTCTTTGTCCTATTGGGTCAGTTGTGAGATATTGTGCTATTTTTTCCTTTGAGTCTAACAAATGGAACAAGTTCCCCAAACCATATGTACCAACACTGGTTCCAATTTATCCTAGACTCAAGGAATTTAAAGGTAATTTTGAGAACTACTAATCCAAGCTGTTTATTTTATAGTTAGAGAAAGCAAGGTCATGAGATACCAAATGACTTGTCCAGTGTTATACAGTTAATTACTAACTGAGCTGGGCAGGGGGTAGAAATCAGAGAATCATAGGTTAGACTTGGGTGACATTTAAATCACTTCATACCCAGGCTCCTTTTTTATCTTTTCAGATATCAAAGTTCCTTCTTCCATCTCTGTGTTTTTATACTAGCTATTCTCACAAGTAGAAATTTGCTTCCTTCTCCTCATTGCAATTTTTTTTCACTTATTTATTTGTAGACAAGGAAAAATTGGCCTATGAACCTGTTTCTTATCTTCTCAGCTGTCAGAATGCTCTATCCCTGAACTATTCTAAATTTATACTGAATATAATCTTTATATATTTATGTGTACCACCCATATAAGGAATATATGTCCACAAGGGTTTTCTAAATGTAGCTCATAGGAAAACATGGACAGGTATCTTTGGAATTTTGCTCACCCCCCTCCAACTGAGGCTTTGATTACTGCAAGAGAAGGATTCACAAGGGTGGCCACTCTGCTCTTCTCTAAGAGAGAGAGAGAGAGTATCAGATTAGAGATACCTCACCTTCCTTCCTCAAGATTGCTAGTTTATGGACATGATTTTTAGGTTCAAGCTACTAAATCTAAATTATTTAACAGGAGACAATACAAAGTAAAGATTTGACTTCTTCCTACTAAATACTAGTTTCACAAACTATCATCATAAAAAGTAAATAGTTAAGTAAATTCATTTTTCCAAGAGGATAGCATACATAGCAACTAGGTGGCACAGTGTCTAGAGCTTAGGGCCTGACATCAGGAAGACCTGACTTCAAAGGTAATCTCAGACACTTAGAAACTCTGTGACCCTGGGCAGGTCACTTAATTTGGTTTGCTTTGGTTGCCTTATCTGTAAAATGTGCTGGAAAAATAAATGACAAACCCTTCTAATATCTTTTCCAAGAAAACCTCAAATGGGATCATGAAGGGTCAGACTCAACCAAAACAATAAAATAACAGCAAAGATCAAAGAAGTTAAACAGATGAGAATATACCAGAAAATAAGAGCTATATGAATTCTTACTGGAAGTGAAAAACTTTAGCTCAATTAAGAGGTTGATCCATTTCACCCAATAGAAAAAAGTCCATAAGTCAATAGAAGTCGAAGACATATTAAAGAGCCAGTTTCCCTTAAATGTCAATCCGCCTTTCATCTTGTCTTTTGCTTTGTCTCTGTTTTCTTTATTTGTACCACTGCCACCCACATCTTAAGAGATTGAAGAAAAAGTTTCTCCTCTCAAAAGTTTTCAGGTCAACTCCTACCAACATAGACCCTCACACAATCTTTAAGTCTTTCTTCCATCCAATTAGGGTTGTATGCAAAATGGGACAGGTTTAGCTAGAAATCTAAGTTTTATTATTATTATTAGTAGTAGTTTAAGTACATAGTACCTCTTCCATTATAATGTAATAGAGGCAGGAAGTTCCGCTTTTGTCTTTGTAATGCTAACAGTGCAACAACTAGCAAAAAGAGAATTCTTAAGAAATCTATGTTGATTGACTAATTATTTGCTATGGACCTTTAAGGAACAGAATCTTTTAGGCAGAGCTTAATGATCATTTAGTACAAAACTGTTCCATCATCATGACCATCACCACCAATTTTTACATTTGTAAATTTTTTTCTTGTTATTGTTTTCTTATTTTTTTCACATTACTATAATAGTTATGATGTAAAAGTAAATATAACCCCACCCCAAAAAAAGCAAGAGAAATCTCAAGAAAATAAAGGAAGAGAAAGTATGCTTCAGTCTGTATTAAGATACCATCATCTCTGTCTTTGGGATGGATATTATTCTTTATCATAAGTTGATCAGAGAAATTACCTCAATATTTTTCCCATAGTTGCTGCTGAGAGCTGTATTTCCCTCCATCCTAATCCTCTCCACTCACATTTATTCTATTCTCTCCCCTTTCACTCTGTCTCTCCTCAAAAGTATGTTGTATCTCATCTTTCTAAATGTAGTTCATGGGAAAACATGGACAGATATCTTTGGAATTTTGCTCATCCCCCCTCCAAGGAATACTAATTACTGCAGAAGAATTCACAAGTGTGGTCACTCTGTTCTTCCCTAAGAGAAAGTATCAGACTAGAAATCCTCCCACAGTTTTCCCTCTCTTCTAACACCTGCACCTGCCCCTCCACTGTCCTCTTTCTCCTATCCTTTTCCTTTCCTATTTTCCTCTAGGATAAGATAGTTTTCTAAACCCAAATGAGTGTGTATATATTATTTCCTCTCTGAGCTACTTCTGAAGAGAGTGAAGTTTCACTCATTTCCCCTCACCTTTCCCTCTTCCACTCCATTGCAAAAGCTTTTTTTTACAATTTTTATGTGAATAAACTAGTCTTTCTCCTTTTCTTTTCTCTTTTTCTTTTCTCCTATTAACACCATCTTTATAACATAGAATACCTTCATATTCAGTTCCCTTCTGTGCTTTATCAGTATATGTTCCTTTTAATTGCCCTAATAAATGAGAAGGTTCATGTGAGTTATCAGTATCATCTTCTCATGCAGGAATACAAGCAGTTCAATATCATTAAATCCTTCATAATTTGTCCTTCCCATTCACCCTCTATATGCTTCACCTGAGCCCAGTGCTTGTAGATCAAGGTTTCTGTTCGTCTCTGACTCATTTCAACAGAAAAGTCTGAAAGTCCCCTATTTCATTGGATATCCATCTTTTCCCTTGAAAGAGTATGTTCACTTTTGCTGGTTCATTGTTTCTCAGTTGTAATCCAAGCTTTTTGCCTTCTGGAATATCATATTCCCTAGGAGCCCCTAATGCAGAAGCTCCTAAATTTTGTGCTTTCCTCATTTTAACTCAATGATATTTGAATTGTTTCTTTCTGGCTGCTTGTAATATTTATCCTTGACTTGAGAATTCTGGAATTTGGATGTAATATTCCTGAGAGTTTATATTTGGGGATTCCTTTCAGTAGATTCAGAGGATTCTTTCAATTTCTATTTGACCCTCTACTTCTAGGATATCAGGGCAATTTCCTGGAGACTTTCTAGAAAAATGAAGTCTATGTTCTTTTCCTGGTCATGACTTTTAGGTAGGCCAATAATTTTTAAATGATCCTCCAGGTCAGTTATTTTTCCCAATGAGATATTTCACATTTTTCTGGTTTTTCATTCTTTTGCTTTGCTTTATTGTTTCTTGATTTCTCAAAAATTCATCAGCTTCCCTTAGCTCCAGTCTACATTTCAAGAAATTATTTTCTTCAGAGAGCTTTTCTAGCTCCTTTTCCATCTGGTCAAATATTCTTTTTTAAGGCATTCTTCTTCTCACTGGCCTTTTGGAATGCTTTTTCCAATTGACCCAAACAGCTTTTTAAGGTGTTATTTTGGTTAATCTGATTAAAAAAAAGGAATGAGATAACCAAAGTACCAGTATCAAAAATGAAAAGGTGAACTAACCACCAATGAGGAAGAAAGTAAAGAGATAATACAGAGCTACTTTGCTGGACTGTCAATAGATTTGATAAGCTGAATGAAATGAATGAATATTTACAAAAAAACAAACTGCCCACAACAACCGAAGGGGAAATAAAATACTTTAATAACCCCATTTCAGAAAAATAAATTGAAGAAACCATCGATAAACTCCCTAAGAAAAAGCCTCCAAGTCCAGATAGATTTACAAGTGCATTCTACCAAACACTTAAGGAACAATTAATTGCTATTCTATATAAAATATTTCAAAAAATAAGAGTTCTGCTAAATTCCTTTTATAACACCAACATGGTAGTGATGCCTATATCAAAAAGAACCAAAACAAAGAAAATTATAGACCAATCTCCCTAATAAACATTGATGTAAAAATATTAAATGAAAATTTGGCAATGAGACTACAGCCCGTTATTACCATAATCAGGTAGGATTTATACCAGATGGGCAGGGGTGGTTCAATATTAGGAAAACACTTAACATAATTGAGGGCAAAACTCAATAGCAATATTAGGAAAACACACATCATCAAAACTGCCTGGTACTGGTTAAGAAATGAATCAGTGGATTAGGAGAGATTCAAAGGAAATAGTAAGAAAGGACTATAGTCTACTGTTTGACAAACTGAAAGACATTAACTTCTGGGATCTGAACTCACTATTTGACAAAAACTTGTTTGGAAAACAGGAAAATAATATGGTAAAAATTAGGCATAAACCCAAATCTCAAATCCTATACCAAAATAAGGTCAAAATGGATGCAGGTTTTAGATATAAAAGACAATACCATGTATAAGTTTATAAATTAAGAAATATTATGTCTATCATATCTATGGAAAGGGGATAAATTTATAACCAAAGAAGAAATAGAGTACAATACGAACTGCAAAATGAATTATTTTGACTACGTTAAATTAAAAAGGTTTTGCACTAACAAAATCAAATTTGGAGGGAAAGCAGAAAGCTGGGAGACAATCTTCACAACTAGGAGTTCTGATAAAGGTCTCATTTCTAAAATATATAGAGAACTGCATTAAATTTATAAGGTTACAATCTATTCCCCAACTGATAACTGGTCAAAGGCTATGAAGAGACAGTTTTCAAAAGAAAAAATTAAAACTATATATAATCATATGAAAAAATGTTCTAAATAATTCTAGATTAAAGAAATACAAATTAAAACCACTCAGGTATCATCTCAGTTTGGCTAAGATGACAAAAAGGGGAATCGTTCAATGTTGGAGAGGTTGTGGGAAAACTGAAACATTAATGCATTGCTGCTGGAGCTGTGAACTGATCCAGTCATTCTGGAGGACAATATGGATCTATGCCCAAAGAGGAATAAAACTGTTCATATCTTTGGATACAGAAATCCAAATTCTAAGTCTATATACAGAAGAAATCATAAAAAATGGGAAAGTCCCATAAGTTCCAAAATATTAATAGCAGGTCTTTTTTTGTAGGGACAAAGAATTGGAGAATGGTTAAACAAGTTATGTATATAAACATTATGGAATACTATTGTTCTATAAGAAACCATAAATGATTAGACTCTGGAGATGTCTGAAAGGAATTACAGGGTCTGATGCTGAGCGAAGGCAGCAGAAGCAAGAGAAAAATGTACACATTGTGAGGTGAGCAACATTGTGATATGATCAACCTTGAAGGATGTAACTCTTCTCAGCATTTCAGAGAGCTAGGACAACCTTACTAGACAAGCTATGGACAATGCTATCCCCATCCAGAGGAAGAAAAACAAGACAAAACAAAAAAATCAGAATCTGATGAACACTTTAAAAAATATATCTCTTATGTATTTCTTTCCCTTAATCCTAATTCCTCATACTGAAATTGACTAATCTGTAAACATGTTTAATACAGTGGCAGCTAGGTGGCACAGTGGATAGAACACCAGCCCTGGAGTCAGGAGGACCTGAGTTCAAATCTGCCCTCAGACACTTAATAATTACCTAGCTGTGTGGCCTTGGGCAAGCCACTTAACTCCATTTGCCTTGCAAAAAACCTAAAAGAAAAGAAAAGAAAAGAAAAGAAAAAAAAATGTTTAATACAAATGTGTATGTACAACATTAACCTAACTGTTCACTGCTGAGGAGAGGGAGGTGGGAAGGGAGGTAGGAAGGAAAATTATACACAAGCATATGGATGAATGATGGAAAGTGTTCATAACATGTATATGAAAAATATAATATTAATAAAAAGCTTAAAAATAAGAAAAAAGTGGTAGACACTATTTAGAGAAAGATGAATAATGACAAAGTCCTTCCCCTGACTCAGGAGACCTATAAATTTATAATTATTTAAATTTTAAAATACTTTCATGGAAGACAAACCATGTACATTAAGTAGTATTTTAGGTAGAACACAATAGAAACAAAGGAAAAACTAGGCAAAATGCTATACTAAAATTTTAAGAGAGAGAGAGAGAGAGAGAGAGAGAGAGAGAGAGAGAGTGAGATCACTCTCAAAATGTGTGCTAGTTTAATCATGTAAAACTTCATAAAGGAAGTATCAGAAGGAGTAGACTTTCACAGATGAGAATTGGGAGGGTATTTATTTCATACCTGAAGAATTATGTGAACATGGGCATGAAAATTGTTGATATCAGAACAAGAAAAAGGTGGTAGAGTTAAGTTAAGAATTCTGCTTGAATGAGAATTTCTAATATATGAAGAGGAAGGGTAAGTTATAAATATGGATAAATTGCTCAGAGAGTGGTTATGATAGCCTTTGAATGTCAAAATTGGGAATTTACTTTATTTGGTAGGTAATCTAAAGTTGCTGAATAGAGAATGTTCAAGATCATTCAGGAGAAAGATTAATTCAGTCAGTGCAGTAAGATGAAGGATGAGTTGGAAGGACTTTCTGAAACCAGGAAGATCAGATCAGTTCACGCAGTAGTCTCCCAATTCTGTAGGCTTTCTGTTATGCCAAACTATTGTGTTTCATTCTGTAAAAACATGATGCTATGAACAAAAATGCATTTGAGCAAAAAAAAATATCTAGATGTAGAGTTTGCCAAGAAGAACCTTCAAAAAGTTTAAATTCTTTCCCAGTTTTGGGAAATATCCCTTCCTTACCTCAATCACTTTTCACCTAGAACTCTCATTAAATCTATTTCACAAATTTAGAGCTGGAAAGGACCTAGCAGGTCATCAGACTAACCCATCATTCTACAGATGAAGAAACAAGTCAAAGACTTGTTCAAGATTGCATGAATGGTAGTTCAACCTAGGTCCTATAACAAGAAGTAATGACTTTTTTGTACTGTGCCCATATTCTGGGTTCATGTTTCATTCTGTCTTCCTTCAATGCAAGTTTATTTTTCAAGATAAGTATCAATTCTCCCATATCATTTACAAACTATTTAATTTGTTTGTGTAGTTACCATATGTAATTCTCTGGATACTTAGCAACTTTTTTTTTCCTTCCTTGAATATTGATGACCCTAAGTTTAGATTAATGTCAGTTGGAATTATTAATGATGATTTCATATAGTGCTTCAAGTTTTGAAAAATGCTCTTCAAATATTACTTCAATTGATCCTCACAATAACTCTGGTAGATAGGTGTTTTTAAAATCCCCATTCTACTGATAGGAAAACTGAAGCAGTCAAAGGTTAACTAACTTCCTCTAGGCCACACAGCTAGTCTAGCAAATATCTGAGATCAAATTTTAACTCAGTTCTC